>NW_015540918.1:583255-587015 GCF_001515605.1 Sinocyclocheilus anshuiensis
CTACAGATGGTGGCGCCAGGAGCAGATTTGGTAGCGGCTGGGGGTGGTGTGCGGGAGTATTAAAATATAGATAATTTTATCATAAAATTACTATTGTTTTGCAATAATAAGTGCAGTTACTAATAATATTACGTTAATTTATTGTATATTTTTCTTTTGTTTATTGTTTATACAGATTTGACAGTAAAGCACTAAGCTTGAGTTAAGATGCATACCAAATTTACTTTCAAAATTGAAGAAAAGTTTGTTTTTCAAGGCACTTTGTGACTTTTCTTGCTTCATACACAAAAGTGTAAATTTCTGACAAAATCTGATTTCTTGATGATGTGATATTTTTATAATAGTGATTTTATCATTTTAAAATAGAGGAAAAAGTAGAAATGAATGACTAATAAGCCAATAAGTGCTCATTTGCTGCCGTGTTTGTTACGCAAACGTTTACCACAAAGTATATTTTGGTCATCCCATTAAAAATAACATTCAAACTGGATCATTTTAGAGCTTTAAAGTGCTGGAAATAGGTGTGTGAAATGCTTGAAAGTCATTAAAAAGTGCTTAAATTTCTCTCTCAAAAGGTTGTACAAACCCTGAAATGATGTAATGCATTCGACTATTTCTACCACAACACCATGGTTACAGTTAACGTTACCGGTTCTGGTTTCATGACGTATGTCAGCGCTGTTTATAACAGATTCTCACTAGATCTCGCAGCAATCTTTCATTGTGCGGCGAATTCAAACGCTTCTCACTGGATCTCGCAGCACTGTTCCATCTGTGCAGTAACAGTTTGGCAAAATCAACTTTGGCTCAGAGAATTCTGTGCAGAATTCAAACGCTTCTCACTGGATCTCGCAACACTGTTGCATCTGTGCAGTAACAGAGTCGCGAAATCAACTTTGGTTCCCGAGTAAGCTGCTCTGAGCTCGGACAAGTTTGTTTGTGTTGCGGTCCGAGCTGATGAACGGTCCGCGCTGTGCAGCTGAAACGTAGCGCGGTTTAGTTTAACTTTCGTTTCGTTTGCCGTTTGATGTTTCTCAAATGCAACAGAAATGGCAGCGCTTATGAGTTGGACAACGTGGTAGTCGCGCCAGTGCGACCGCTCACAAAAATTAGTCGCACCGGCAGAAAAAAATGGTCGCAGTCTGGAGCCCTGGAGGGGTGTGACTTTTGTTATAACTCATCCGTTTAAATTATATTAAGCCTTAAAGTTCTGCATAATTAAGGGCGTGGCCACTTGAGTGACGGGTGGATTGCCGCTGCTGACACTGCTGTCGAGCTAGGTGGGTGTGGCTTCAGCAACCAGCTCCTGCCTTTTTGCCCATTTTCGATTATCGAAAATCACCGGGAGTGATGCGCTGCCAAGATGGCGACGGCCCGCTCCGCCCACTTTGAGCTTCAAAAACGCTCTTCGGAAAACTACGGGTGACGTCACTGACACTACGTCCATGTTTTTATACAGTCTATAGTTCAAATCCAGAATTTCAAGCCTAATCACATGCATTACAGTTTTCTTATCAAATGCACCACAAGAGAACCATTCAGAGTTTAAATGACATTTGGTACAACATTACAGGATTGTACCATAAAGTTCATCAGGACAGCAAAACATTTAACAGGTTAAACACAGATGATGCTGACATACCGGTCCCTGAGTCTGGATCTCTCACCATCTTCCTCATCTTCATCATAAATAAAACACTGCATAGTCTTCACTGTATCAATCAAACATGAACGGATTCTTATTAAAGATCCAAAAGTGATCCAGTCAAGTGCAGTGAGTGACAGACAGCAGACTGCAGGCCCTTTAAGACCAACTGTACGGTTCCAATATACTGAAACGCATCCGGTTTGCACCCAACTGTTTATGTTTATTTAACACATAACTGACTGTTTACGTGAATACTCCACACGATGGGCATTTTGACATAATTGTGTGCGTATTTGACCAAGCAAGCACAAAAGAGATCTGTTTTCGCGATCACATGCTGTCTGAGAAGGGCTTTCAGTGCCGCCGCTTTGGCTGTGTCAGTCAGCGAGAGCAGCAGATTGAGTTCTTTTTCACTGCTTACTGCGCTTAACTATCAAGTGCGTCCCACTCTTTATTTTCTCATTCATGCATGTTTCCTTATCACTCAAAGGTGTATATAAGTAGTACTATGTTACGCAGATATATTTACATACTGTGGAATACACAATATAGCAAAATCTCTAACGATAGACACTTTATTCCGTGGTAACGATTAGGGATGTAACAATTCACTCAACTCATGATTCACTGACACTACGTCCATGTTTTTATACAGTCTATAGTTCAAATCCAGAATTTCAAGCCTAATCACATGCATTACAGTTTTCTTATCAAATGCACCACAAGAGAACCATTCAGAGTTTAAATGACATTTGGTACAACATTACAGGATTGTACCATAAAGTTCATCAGGACAGCAAAACATTTAACAGGTTAAACACAGATGATGCTGACATACCGGTCCCTGAGTCTGGATCTCTCACCATCTTCCTCATCTTCATCATCCTCCTGTTCTTCATCATCAGTATCTTTATCAGACTCCTCAAGGCAGCAGCTGCGATGTTTCCCGGGGGTCTCCCCATCGGATTTCTTCTTTTGCTCCTCTTCTCTGTTCTCTCCTCCACCTTGTGTCTCCTCCTTTTTCTTCTCCTCCTTTGGTTTCTCCTGCTTCACAGGCTCTTTCGCCTCTACTTTCACAGGGGTCACCGTACACCGCCGCCGGCCCTGAGGAGTCACATACATACAACCAAGATATTTTAGCTAGTTTCTAACAAGAAAATTGAAGGAAGAATATATATATATATATATATATATATATATATGGGATGGGCATTTCAAGCAAAAATAATATTCGATGATCACTGGGTATTATTCGATTACAGTAGGTTTATTTAACATGTAGTAAGAAATAGTACAGAATTTGATTAAACTGTATAAATAAAACACTGCATAGTCTTCACTGTATCAATCAAACATGAACGGATTCTTATTAAAGATCCAAAAGTGATCCAGTCAAGTGCAGTGAGTGACAGACAGCAGACTGCAGGCCCTTTAAGACCAACTGTACGGTTCCAATATACTGAAACGCATCCGGTTTGCACCCAACTGTTTATGTTTATTTAACACATAACTGACTGTTTACGTGAATACTCCACACGATGGGCATTTTGACATAATTGTGTGCGTATTTGACCAAGCAAGCACAAAAGAGATCTGTTTTCGCGATCACATGCTGTCTGAGAAGGGCTTTCAGTGCCGCCGCTTTGGCTGTGTCAGTCAGCGAGAGCAGCAGATTGAGTTCTTTTTCACTGCTTACTGCGCTTAACTATCAAGTGCGTCCCACTCTTTATTTTCTCATTCATGCATGTTTCCTTATCACTCAAAGGTGTATATAAGTAGTACTATGTTACGCAGATATATTTACATACTGTGGAATACACAATATAGCAAAATCTCTAACGATAGACACTTTATTCCGTGGTAACGATTAGGGATGTAACAATTCACTCAACTCATGATTCGATTCACGATTTTGATTTCACGACTCGATTCACTATTTTTTTTTACAAAAGGTGAAATTCAGTGCAGTCATGTATCGTGATATGTATCGTATCGTATCGTGACTTTGCTGGTGATACATAGCCCTATTGGTTACCTCTGTAAACAAAGCAGCACTGCACAGCCTGCACTTATGAACTTTAATATGCATTATACAGAGGCAAGAGGAAAAGA
>NW_015540918.1:587072-599973 GCF_001515605.1 Sinocyclocheilus anshuiensis
TACATTCATATAAACTCCTACCCCTAATTGAATCGCGATTTGTTTAGCATCTCAACCGATTTGAATCGTCACATATTTAAATCGATTTTCAACCGGCTCGCGGTTAATCGTTACATTCCTAGTAACGATATATACCATCATACCGCCCAGCCCTACTACTAAATAAATGTTAAAAAACGTAAATATTATGTCAAAAAAGCACCATAAAAAGTGTTCCATACAAGTCAATGTGCTGTATTCGGAGTCCTCTAAAGACTGTTAATTAACTGAGTGAGAAAAGAATTTGAAATTTAAAAAAAAAAAATAATAATTTCCACTGAGAATCTTGCTTAACAGTCATGGTCACCATTCACTTTTATTTTAAAGGGGTCATATGATGCGATTTCAATTTTTCCTTTCTCTTTGAAGTGTTACAAGCTCTTGGTGCATAAAGAAGATCTGTAAAGTTGCAAAGACTAAAGTCTCAAATCCAAAGAGATATTCTTTATAAAAGTTAAGAGTTAGCCACGCCTACCTAAAGGCTCGTTCTAACACGCCCCCACATATCTACGTCGGTATGTGGGAAGATTTGCATAACGCCGCCCAAATGTTCATGCAAAGGAACAAGCAGGTTTCAAAACACATGAGAGTGAGTTTTTATTTTTAGGTGAACTGTTCCTATAAATGCAGTATGTTTTCTGGTTTAAAAACCCAAAATAACAGACATGCCCTTAAAATCAAAATTTAAAGTCAAAGAGGCGCATCAGACAGCCAAGAGAAGTGTATCATCACATGACATCTGATCATGAAAGCGAAACCATTCTCTACTATCATCATATGCATTTCCTCCAACTCATTCAAGGACAAAAAAACACTTGTAATGTAAGTGTTTTTGCTCTGCAGCTGGCAGAGCAGCTGAGAGCAGCCCAACAGAAAAACAGACAGACACTCACCCTGGGCGAGCAGATATCTTTGCGTCCCTTTTCGCTCTCAGCATCTGACTCATCAGCGTCTGCCGCAGGTTTTTCCTCGCTAGTTCCAGGCTCAGCTGTAACCTGCTGCATCATCTCGTCTGGATCTTCACTCTCTTTTTCCGAAGTCTTAACGCACTGCACTTCCGGCTGGGGGTCTGGCCGTGGCTCATTGTGGTGCACCGTCCTGAACTGAATCTGAGCAGAGCGGCAGTACTCCTCAAATCCGTACAGGTACCTGAGGTTCAAGTCAAAGGATAAGCAATGTTATATTTTATCACTAACAATATTATCAATGGGAGTTATTTTCAACAAAGTGAAAATATAGGCTTCTCCAAATGTTTTTTTTTTTTTTTTTAACTCAAGCAGAGGTTAATCAGACAGCCAAGAGAATTTTAACATCACATGACATCAGTCAAACTAGCGAAACCATTCTCTGGTATCATCATATTTAACCCCATTCTCGTTTAACAAGGCTTTGGTTTTCAGAAGAGCTGGGTTCATTTTTTATTTAACCATTACATGAGTTAAGATTTAAGATTTAATATTCCTTTAACAGTGCAGCAAAAGTCACCTTCAAAGTGGGAAACTGTCTCCATTTGCCAACAACACAAAAAGAACACTGGCTGCTGTACAGCAGGAATTGCGAGAGCATGTACTTACTTTCTGTAGGCAGTTTTCACATTGTACGAGGCAGCAGAGTTCAGAACTGGGATGCCAAGATCCATGTAGATCTGTTTCCAAATAGAGCCACTTTCAATCTAAAAAACAAAATAAACCATCTCATTACACAAGTCTTTTTGATGACTAAAAGCGCTTATTCTTGCTGCACAGAGCTGGTAGTGTCATGCACATCTGTCTACCGCACCCTGGGATCAGATAGCTTAGAGAAACATGACATCACTCGAACAAGCACAACCGTTTTCCCAATTATCACCTCTCCAAACTTCCAAATATAATTACCCTCAATAACATTCACAGAACATGCATTTGATAAACAAGCTATTTTTTGTTAACTCAGTCCAGCTCTGTGAACTTCATAAATTCAATCAGCGGCCACTTTCGCTTCATATTTTTGGCAAGGCCTCACTTCCCACTTGCCGAATTCAATAAACAGATGGTGGGAACACTAAGAACACTCACATTGTCACAGCCTCCGTGAACATGCACCAGTCGGAAGAGCTTGAAGAGGTTGAGATCCTTGTAGCCAAGCACTGGAGGTTTGTTAATCGGTGTCCCTGGAAGGAAAGCAAAGGTACAGAGAAGCATTAAACTGAAAATGTGCCCTGCAGAACTGGTCATGAGATTCGTCTATGGAAAAAAAAAAAAAATCATTGAACTTTTGAGGCCCACCCACACACACACACACACACACACGCGCACACTATAAAATACATCCACCATGATATACGCCATGTAACCGCCCCCATGAAAATTGTTAATCCTCATTTAATTTTTTCCCATAGTGATTATAACTCAACTGGTGGTGTGCAGGCATTACCTCTGTCCTCCATGAACTTGTAAAGCTGCTGTAGAAAGTGGTCTCTTTCTTCTGGATCTGGCTCATCATCAGGCTGTTTAAGAGAAAGAAAGTACAACATATGAATTTGAAGTTCAGCAAGTGTGGAATTATCTATTATAGATAATAATATCTATAATATTGGACGTGACTGAAATCGAGTGAGTCAGATTAGTTTATTAACCACTCCTACTGATTCATACGTGTTTTTGATTTATCAAAAAAGAACCAGCTCATAAAAGTCATTAGTTTCTGAATGGGATTACACTGATCATACTATGTTTGTAGTTGCATACAAGCATACATAAAACAGCAGTGATGGAAACAATGACATTTTAAAGCATTTTAGTACAGGCATTTTACAGAAAGAATACACAATCAAGAACTATAATTTGTCAAGCGACCATATTAAATATAAAGATAACAAATGGAATCTTACATTCACAATACAGCAAACATCAGGATTTACACAGCAATATGTTTAAACTATCGAATGCACTAATTTTCAAACCAGTCAAATTACACAGGGCTTCCTTAAGACATTAGTTGGCAACCCACCAACTAGTCGATTTAAAAAAAAATGTGTAGTTTCACACATCCAAAGTTTAAACAGAATCCTAGTGCTGGCTTTCTCAAGACAAAATTCATTAATAAGAAAAGCAACCCATCATTTCCAACAAATTTTTCCACTTATCTTTTCACATGCTGGCCTTATAATTGTGCAACATGCCCGACCTTCTCCAGCTAGGAGAGAAGACTCTTTTAGATAAGCTCAGCCACACCCACCATCAGAACTGGCACACCTCCACTGGGCCAATCCCACAGCCTTTTCACACCCAAAAGAATGAGCAGTTGCCATGGGAACGTGTCGGAAAACCAAGCAAATGGCCATTTGTCCAAACTCGGGGAGCAGGAAGAATGAGACATTGTTGTCCAGAGCCTGGGGGCTTTCCCACATGCTGAGACCATTCAGTGGACTTAATCAAGGTGTACGAGAGCATAAGATGTAAAGGGCCGCGGGAATGTCTTCACAAATCAACATAAATGCCAACACTGGGATTCTCTCAATCGATACTGGTCATAAATGGCCTCATATTGCTTCAGTGCGCAGCTCTGGCAACCCATTTAATCAGAACAATCACTACAAAACTACATGCCAATCACTGAACCCAAGAAACAAGGGTCCAAGCAAGAGCATAAATGGAAACACTGAGTCAAAAAGGAGGAAAAAATAACCAGTTCACAAGTTTGAAAGACAAGGCTGCAATTTTCCAACACCACTGAATACATCAGCAGCACACCAAAATCTTTTCATCATTTGACAAATAATTGTAACTTTTGAAAGAAAACTAATTTCAAGATAAAGAAATGGAAATTACAAAGTAATACTGGAGTCTTACTTCCTCTGGTTCTGGCTCCTTCTCCTCCTCTTCGCCCTTTTTGCCTTCACCATCCTCATCATCGTCTTCTTCATCACTGCTAGAGGATTCAAGAATCTCACTCAAGTTTACTTTCCAGTTGTCAGGGACCTGTCTGGCCTGGAAAAAACATCAAGTCTTTACCAATATAGGAGTACCATAATCAATTAATTCATTATTAGAACTGAAAGGCTTGAGTCTTCATTGACACACATTCAATTTGAAAGATCTATTCTGTTTGCAAAATCTTTTTCAATTCAAAAGTTCAATTAAATCCATAACCTTTGCAACTACCAAAGCAAAAGAATGCATCAAGTACTACCCAACAGCAACAATACAACATCTCCTGAGTGTCTATATTCTTTAAAAATATTCTCACGTCATCTCATGTTCCAAACCAGTACGTGCAGTTTTTTGTGGAACATTTTTTACAGAGCCCAATCTTTTCCATACAACAGTTTCAGACACTTTAACATCAGTGTAATATCAGTGAACAACTATAAGTCTGTTCCCCAATGTATAATGACCATTTTCAGAAATCGAGTTACTCCATGCATAACAGTCTCCCTAGCTTGTTTTAAAATCCTATACTTAAGATGTTGTAATTGAATCAAGGACTCACCAGGACATAGTGCCAGGAATCACTATCTGAGCCACTCTGAATGGAGGCAACTTTCCCCAAAAGATCATCATTAAGCCTCCTCCTGTCATTGTCATCATCTTCACTCGATGAAGACTCCTTTTCATCTTCTGCACTGCATTGCATCAAACAGAGCACTAACATTTGAAACATGCTGCCTTTTCACATTAAAACACGGATCAGAAAAGCTAAACTGCATTTTTACATTTAGGAAAATGAATCAGACATCAGAGGTCATTCACATATAAAAATCTTAAGGGTAAATTAGCAACGGCCTGTTTAAATATAATGGACAAAGGGCTCCAGACTGCGCCCATTTTTTCTGCCTGTGCGACTAAATTTTATGAGCGGTCGCACTGGTGAGACCACCGTGTTGTTCAACTCATCAGCTCTGCCATTTCTGTTCCATATGAGAAACATCAAACGGCAAACGAAACCGAAAGCATAATGAAACCGCACTACTCATTTGAACTGCGCAGCGCTTCGAGAGTAGAGCCTGGTTTATACTCGCCGCGTAAGCAGGAGCGCGAAGCTGAGCGCAGCTAAAAATTACGCGAATATTGAGAAAACGATGGATGGTTTTCAAATAAGAAGCTAAAGACCGCTTCTTAAACCAAAGGTGAACATGTTGGTATTCTTGTGGGAAAATAAAAATAAAAAATGCAAGCACTGTCACCGACAGCAAGTTTAGTTTTACTTTTCTTTTTATTTTCATTTTGAAAAGCTTGTTATCTTTGCTGTTTACCTCACGTTATGCTATGGAGGCTCTCTTTAATTTATTTTTTTATTTGATTCCTCAGTGTTTGCTAAACATTCTGTAATTTATTAGTCGGTATATAATACAGCTTGTGGTGTATGTCATGCCTCATCTTATTTGTTTTTATTAATAAACGTTTCGTAAGCTAGTTTGTCATTGTATCTTACGGTTTATTGTTGTTGTGATTTTTAATTAAGAATAACAAAAAATCCATCTTTTGTTTTAGTCTTAAAAAGTGAAATATGCATAAATGTTTGTAAGCAAATCAGACAATTATATTTTCTTGTAAAACGTGACAAGATCGCGAATTCAAAAGTGAAAGCATCCGAAGAACGGCTTATAACATAGCAAAAGAGGAACTCTCGTTCACAAAATTCAAATCACAAATACTGAAGAAAAAGAACAGGTTGAATGGTAACCACTTTCGTTTCCATGTAACTATAAACTACGATAAAAGTTCATCAGCATGCATTGATTAATCCCATGTTGTAGCAAAAAAATAAAAATAAAATTGCGATCAAATCATGTGCCCGTGCGACCAAATGAGAAAGTTAGTCGCAAAAGAGCGACCAGTGGGAAGAGTGAGTCTGGAGCCCTGAGACAGAAAGAAAGTGGAAAAATTATCATATAAAACGAAGCTAGAACTGTTGGGTGCAAGAACCCATGATGTGGACTGAGAGGAATTTAACAAAGAATAATATTCATATATGTTTGCTACATAAAGTTAGATAGCACAAAGAGGAAAGGACCGTAAATACTCACACTGCCTGAGAAGACCTTCTACCTCGATTTGTCTTCTTTCCAATGACTGGAGTGCCAAAGTGCTCTGGGTTAGTCAGGGGCAGTTGGTCCAAAGTCTGTTATAGAGAGAAATGGGCAGACAAAAAATATTAAGAAAATAAATGAGGGAAAAAAATAGACAAGTGTTAACCACAAGTCACATGATGCAGACACCTCAACACCTCACCTCACTCTCTGCAAAATGTCTTTCGCCTTTAAGACACAGCGAAGTTCTTCTAAGGGTTTTCTCATCTCCATCATCAAAAACTGCAATGAGAATGAGAAAAAAAAAACAAAAAAAAAACTTTGAAATATAAATTGCAAGTTTAGTTTAGAGAAAAGCAATTATAGTGCCTGAGAGGGGTCCAATAAGAGCAACTCAAGGCAGATTTAGTCAGCTATGTCTGTACGTACCCACAGTGTACCAGCTGGCATCTGTGAGTTTGCTGATGACAGCTTCGCTATGTCTACCCTCTGGGCTCTTCACTTCCACTGTTGAGCCAACCTGAGACCAGAGATGCATAACATTGTGACTTTTCATGCAATAAACTGTTGTTGCACAAATAGAAAGCAATTTAAACAGTTTTTATTTAGAATTAAACATTGTCTACGTGCTACAATATAAAGCACTTTTGCCTTATAATTAAGAGAGTGAACAAGGTGTACAGTTTCTTTAAACAACAACAATCGAGCCCTAACTGTACTTATTCATTTTTACTCAGAATTAACATGTTAAATGCCAATTTAGAGAGAGAAAAAAATTGGCTTTGGCAAGTGAACAAATGAAGTAGTTGCCATTCAGCCAGTTACTGTATTATAACATAATACATGATTTTAATCACATTAAGAAAAACTGAAACAAGCTCATCTTGTATATAAGGTTTGATTGACACAATGACGTGCAGTGTTGATCACAAATTATGCAAATTTTGGCCAGTAAGAAACACTTACAGCAAGTTAATTTTCTCAGTTAATTCGGTATTAACAGGCGTGGGAGAAAGTTCAGTTTGAACATGGCTACAACTGAGCATTATCTTCTTATGAGTGTTGCATGAGTAAGAAATAACCAGACGCTTTATAACAAGCATTATAGGAAAGTTGATTTGAAGTAACTGCAGAGTCAGAGTCCAAAAAAGTCTCTCTTACTCTTAAGGGTCCTTTGACTTGGTCATCTTGGACAACTTGTGAGGTGCTGTCTCCTTTAAGCACAACCTGCAAACAAAAACGTTACAAAATATAGAAAGAAGATCACCAAAGCATGATGGTGTGAACAACACGGATGGGAAGACAGTAGCAGTATGGTTCAGTGAAGGTGAAGTAATCTGGTTGTGTAACAGATGTCATGTTCTTCATGATCTCTCTCAAACAAGCTTCTTAGTGAGTGCCTACATACACTGTCAAGAGCAACTACTTAGAATATCCTTGCAAGAATGTGCAACACAAACGTCAGGCACGTGTTGCTCCATTTTACCCCAGGCTGTCTTGTTTCAGTCGGTTAAATACCCAAGAAAGGCCACAAACTAAGATCTTAAGAGAGAAAACAAAACATTGATGGCGTACAACGAGATTTTGCAAAAACGGAAGTGTGGATTAACCTTAAAACAACATACTTATGATTGGTAGGTGCCAATCCCAATAAAGCCATTTGTAAGCTTATTGTTTGTTCTCACAACATGAATGAGTTTCCATCTTACTGACTACTCTATATAGAAAGATGGACGTTCTGTACAGATGATACTTGAATGGTCTGTGGAGCTAGTGCACAAAGCAGGATCATCACCTCCTGGTTTTCTTTTGTGGGCCTGCTCATGTTACTAAATCATGCAGTGTGAAGTGCATCAAACACTTTTGCATTAAAGCAACACAACCCTTTTATAATAACAAATCTGCGCATAGTCACCAGCAGAAAATGACACTTGTTTATCCTCTTTGTCACCTGTCACTGGCTTGACAGATAAGATGCATTGCACTCTGAACTTACACTTTTTTTTTTTTTTGGAAACTTACAGAAAACGCTCTAAAATGATTGTTAGATGATTGACGATGCACATTTCAAGAACTGTTTAACGGGGACAGTCTAGAAAGCATAAGTTTCAGAGCGATATATATACCATATGGCAAATCTTAATTGTTTGATGCAAACAATTGTTCGATTAATTGTTGCAAAACAAACCGTGTTATCACCCAGTGATATAAAGTTGGATATATAGTACACAACATTTTCTGCCTGTACAGTATACTCACATATAACGATATGTACTATATATTAAATCTCAATTGCTTGTTTAAATCACCACAAAATGTAATCTATATTGTCGCTCAGCGATATATTTAAAATGACCGATAGCTGACAATGCACGTCAAGAACTATTTAACAGGGACAAAGTTTTGAAATTATACGTTTCAAAGCGATGTATACTATATAGCAAATCTTAACTGCATGATTGTTTTATCACCACAAAATGTTAAAGGGATAGTTCACCCAAAAATGAACCATTTAAATATATTATCATCCGGCTATACTCTGCTAAATTGTGACTATAAAGCATGAAGATATTTAGGTATTACAGACATTACAATCATGATTTGCTGTAAAGCTGCTTTGAAACAATGTGCATTTTGAAAAGCACTATACAAATAAAACTAACTTGACAAGATGAATGGATAGACTTATATCAGATTGATTAAACTTACCTTAACTTTCACAATGCGTTTAACAGTCTTGATTTTTGCCTCGCAGAAGGCACCACGGTACTTTGCGCTCACGTCCGTCCCCACAGTCAGGTAGGCAGGTTCATCTGCTACCTGTGGACAGTGTAAATATTATTAAGGTGCATAGACAAATTCACTTTCTCTCTGCATATTTACGGTTATATAAAGCATGTGTAAAAACATCTAAGAATACTTTAAGAAGTAACAGCATTCAAATGTTATGAAAATTACTATTTTGGGTATTCTGAAAGCACTTATACAGTCTGACTACCTCAATCATTGAACTACTGAGCTTTTCTTATCACAATTTCTATAAAAGCCCCATTCATATGTGATTTATTCACTGAAGTGTTTTGTTCCAGATGCATGTTGTGCTTCATTTAGGGAGGCGTCGCATATCACAACTGCAGAGGATCACAGACTCACCTTCATCTTGATGGCTATTTGAGGGAGTCCAGCTCGATTGGTTTTGACTGCTGAAACAGAACAACACACACGCATAAAGAAACAGAGTCACGATCTGGCGCCATGTGCTAAGAAACGTTTCATATGAATACGTGTGAAAAATTTGACAGCACAACAAATACACACAACAGAGAAAACGCTAAAGGAGCTAACGTGGCTAGCCAGTTCTCGTCCTCCTCCATTCAAAATGATCAAATAAACAAGACCAACCCATCAAAACACAGCTTCAACTGCCTCATCGTGACTTTACCTCCAATCTGAGCCACTCACGATGTCTTGGTGTAAAAAAAACAAAGCACGGAGTCACTGAAGGAAAACATAACCCCTTCAAACCCTGTGTGTGTGTGTGTGTGTGTGTGTGTGTGTGTCACGTCGCCATCATAGCTCACACACCGTCCTGCACCATGTCAGCCCCTCCACCATCCACTAACCCCACATTTCCCTCACTTAACACTATATTTGCCGAGGTATTGAGTACGAAGAACGAAAAACTGACAGCTATGATGGTTATTGACGCCTGTCAATCAAATTGTGACGGTTAAGCTAGCTGTTATGGCGATTTAAACTGTTCGTCGGGTTAGTTCCGCAACATTTATGTGAGGCGACTTTTCCCTTCAGACTGAGTTACAAGTTTATGGCTATAAACTGGTCGGTTTTGAGTGGTTAGTTCAAGTAAAATTCGTCGGCTAAATCCCGGATCCTGTGAGAAAACAAGCCGACTAACGTTAGGCTCTGCCATTCAATTTTTTTCTCTTCGTCGCCTAAATACCTTTGCTGGAAACCAAGGGAAAACGGCAAATATGACTGGATTACTTTCAGACTAGCGAGTTTAAATAAGACGGATGTGAATATACGGGTTTAATGAAGCAAAATCGGTGTTTGAATGTTGTGTGGAAATATAAATGTGTACTTACATGCTCCTATATGACTGCTTCAGCTCAGCATTCGACTAGGTTGCAAAGGCATAGACGAAATAACAAGCTGTTGAGCTGAGGTTGTGTTTCTCGGATCCCTATTGGCTGCCGGGGCCACAGTGGGCAAATCCCGAGCATTGCGATTGGCTGCCCGCTAAGCAAAATCCTATTGGCTAGACTGAAGCGCGTAACCTGATTGCTCAGTACGAAAGAGGCGCTGCGAATTATACGCTCTCATTGGTGTTCTTTGATTCTCACTCTTTGCAAATACAATAAATCCATCCTGGCCTCCGATTGGCTACATGTTTCCTGTTCTGCGCTGTCCGCGGTTCTGATTGGTCGAATTGACTCAGAAGCGTCCCGACTGCGAAGCCCATTGGTTGGAGGGATGTATGGGAACAGATCTTCATTTCAGAGGGAAAGGCTCTGCTCAGTTTGCGCATGTCGAAGAAAAGAGAGCATTCGCCATTTTGTACCCAACGAAATTATTTTCGCATTCTGGACTCGGAGCCCGTGAGATTTCGCGGTGAGCCCCGTGACTCTTTTTGTCTGCTTCTCTAGCCAGACCGAGTAACCTCAGCGTCGTTAGCTTAAATGTGTTCTTTATGTGATTTGTATATTAATTGTTTTACCACTAAATCGTTTTAGATGCGGTCGTGTAGAAAAGGTCAATGGAAGGCAACGGTAATGGCGTCTTTATGTCGTTGCTGTGGAGAGCGTGGCGGCGGGTTTGTTAACCACGTGACCGGAACAGAGCGCCACAGTAAGCACGTGTGACAAGTTAAACGCGTATTCACTGACACCCGCGTGATTTCAAATTATTATGCATGATTACAGTGCTACTTTTAACGTGACATTGAAGTATTGGGATTTTGAA
Source organism: Sinocyclocheilus anshuiensis (assembly GCF_001515605.1). Taxonomy (NCBI): domain Eukaryota; kingdom Metazoa; phylum Chordata; class Actinopteri; order Cypriniformes; family Cyprinidae; genus Sinocyclocheilus; species Sinocyclocheilus anshuiensis. The sequence goes on from NW_015540918.1 coordinate 598,105, forward strand.
TCAGAAATGGGATAAGACAGCATTTTGCCTGGGTATTTTAAAGGGGTCATATGATGCTGCTAAAAAGAACATTATTTTGTGTATTTGGTGTAATGAAATGTGTTTATTTGGTTTAAAGTAAAAAAAACACATTATTTTCCACACTGTACACATTATTGTTTCTCCTCTATGCCCCGCCTTTTTGAAATAGGCGTGGCTGACTCTTAACTTTTATAAAGAATATCTCTTTGGATTTGAGACTTTAGTCTTTGCAACTTTACAGATCTTCTTTATGTACCAAGAGCTTGTAACACTCCAAAGAGAAAGGAAAAATTTAAATCGCATCATATGACCCCTTTAAGGAATGTGTTTGATTAGCAAACGTGACTGGACCAGTAGAGTCATATGCTTATGCCGTTAATGGTTATTAAATGGTATGATTTTAATGTGTAAAGAGAATCCATATGTGTGCAGTGTTGACCCATTTGTATACAATGTCTATCTATGATGTGTATCAATCAATAAATCTGTCAGTTTTCCTGTGAATTAATCAGAATATACATTAATCAGTGAGCACACATTACATTGGGGGTGCCAAACTCAATTCCTGGAGGGCCTGAGCCCTGCAGAGTTTAGATTCAACCCTAATTAAACACACCTGATCCAACTAATCAAGTCTTTCAGGCTCATTTGAAAACTACCAGTGTTGCCAATTTAGCTACTTTGTAGCTCGATTTAGCGACTTCCCCGCCCCTTTTGAGACTTTTTTCAAACGTTTAGGGACAAATATAGCAACTGCTTGGACAAACTTTATCTAAGTTCTCATCTTGCCCACTGATCTACGTTCATCTTTATATAGATCAGTGAAATTGCCATTGTGATGTCATCTAGTGACATTTAGCTACCAGTTTTAGCTACTTTCAATTGAAAGCAGTTGGCAACACTGAAAACTACATGGTATGTGTGTTGGTGCAGTGTTGGAACAAAACTGCTGGCCTCTGGCCCTCCAGGAATTGAGTTTGACATCTCTGCATTACATAAATGCATGGGAAAGCAACATTCAGACTCAAGGTGTCACACATAAGTGCTAAAAATAGAGGTCACGTGCAAAGCCTCAAACCCTAAGAAAACTACAAAAAGATCTCACAATAATTGTGTATGCACTGCCAGTTAAACATTTAGATGTATTTATGCTTTTCATAATCTTAAAAAAAAAAAATGATTGAAAGGCTTCTGCTTAAATGGTTGAGTTTTGTAGAAAGTCTGCCTGTGTAAGTGACAAAAAATGTCTTTAAATTATGACTACTACGCCATTTACGTACCTCCACATTTACGTAAAATCTAAATATTCATATCAGTATCAGTGGATTAACATGGTACTGTTTTAGATTAACCGAATTAACCTGGGAAGTATGTTCATTAAAATATAACGTTCATCCTAGTCACACTTTTTTTTAAGTCTAATACTATAACATGCATTCTTGGGTTACAATATCATGGATAGAAATTTTATAAGTAAATTCTAACATACTGGGTTTTGCTTTGAGGCTCCCATATGCTGATGGCTAACCATAAGTTCAGGGTCAAGTCCTTGCAGCTCATTGCAGATAAACTGTTTATCTATACCCAAATGCATGTCGTATTTAGTGCCTTATACCGAACCTAGTAATATTCACATTCTTCTGACAGGGTGTGCATAAATATCATTCAATTGACGCCACAGAATTTCTAAAAGAGAAGGTGGATCCTTTGCCTAAGCTCGCTGTCCAACTAATGAACGGTAATTATGGCAATTTAGGAGTCTGAATCAGAGCTTCAATCTCTTTTATAAACCGTATTTATTGTCAAGTCTGAAACCCACAAAAGGAAAACATAGGACTACATTAGTCC
>NW_015540918.1:600129-623967 GCF_001515605.1 Sinocyclocheilus anshuiensis
TATATATTTTTTTCCAACATTAAAAATAGACTGAAAAAAAAATGCAGTAAAAAACAAACAAACTAAGTCTTAAACTTAAAGGGCTCATGAACTCGGCTGTATTACGTATTAAGTATTACAATGATTTTCCTAAAATGATGTCCTAAGAAATGTAGTGATAGAAGTAGAATATAAAATCTAGTAATTACCTTCTCCAACCCAGCTAAGCTCCAGCTCAAAGGCTTTGTCTTTCACCTCATCATGAACAATATAGATACTGAGTAGAGATGACAGACACAAATACACAAAACAATAGTTATTAATTTCTAAAAGAGAAGGTGGATCCTTTGCCTAAGCTCGCTGTCCAACTAATGAACGGTAATTATGGCAATTTAGGAGTCTGAATCAGAGCTTCAATCTCTTTTATAAACCGTATTTATTGTCAAGTCTGAAACCCACAAAAGGAAAACATAGGACTACATTAGTCCATTACAAAACATAAAAAAACATTGTCTGAAACATGGTACACAGTCAGTGTGAAATGGAAAAACGGAGGTTTGCAACACTGTGTTTACATGTTGTCCTCATCAGAGTCATCCTCCTCCTCCAGGGATTCCTGTCAGGGCAGAAATATGACAGTAAGTCATGCTGAAGAGAGCTTTTGTTATAACTATTACCAGAGGGACAGTTACTTACTTTAGCATATTTCTCGGCCTCCTCTTTGATGTCTTTGGGGACAAGCTCGTGCCTTCCTTTTGTGACTAAAAAGGGGCATCCAACATTAAAAATAGACTGAAAAAAAAATGCAGTAAAAAACAAACAAACTAAGTCTTAAACTTAAAGGGCTCATGAACTCGGCTGTATTACGTATTAAGTATTACAATGATTTTCCTAAAATGATGTCCTAAGAAATGTAGTGATAGAAGTAGAATATAAAATCTAGTAATTACCTTCTCCAACCCAGCTAAGCTCCAGCTCAAAGGCTTTGTCTTTCACCTCATCATGAACAATATAGATACTGAGAAGAGATGACAGTTTTTAAATTGTGTAAATATAAAATCTAATTAGTTATGGCATGCTATAAATATTTTTTCAGAGTCCCACAACCATGGAAAACTTGGAAATAGCAGGAAAGTTTAACATGTTAAGGCCTGGAAGAGTCACAGAATTTAATTCATTTCTATTGTGTATAATGTATGATCCTAAATGCAATCTCAATAAGATGATTTTTAAAAGTGCTAATGCAGTGAATTATGAATACAATGCAAAAAAAAAAAAAGGGCATTGAAATTGACTGGTCAAAAGGTGTTCATGAGAAGCCAACATTATTGTAAACTCAGCAACCTTACAGATAAGAAAAAAATCAGCTGTGCTAGACCTTTAAAAGCTGACGCACAACACTTTAGCGTTTGACTGGTTTTGTTGGTATATGGTTTGTTTTCGTGGATCTCTGCTGCTCTCATGTGTTGATATGATTGATTCATTCGATTTTGAAGTAATCTCAATTCTAAGTTTATAATTAAAACACACTTACATTTTTGCCACTTCCTTCACCAGTTCTCTGCAGGTCATTTCTTTCATCTGAAATACAAGATTAACATTTACAAGTTTACCTACTTTAATCTGTTGACGTTAAAATGGAAACACTGCTAAACAAATTCAGTATTGTAGATGTTTTGAAATGACAAATCTTGTAATGACACAATGCTGTTACTTCTTCAGGGCTGTTTTAAATGATGTTGTCCCTGCAGTAATGAAAAGAGCTGACTCTTGTTTGAACATGTTCCAAAAAAAAAGACTGCCAAACATGCTTATACTAAACACCACAGCTGTACTGTTAACAATAAAGACCTGTTGGATTGAATGAGAATGTATGATAATAAATGAGAGGCAATGACATTTTCTGTACTACAACCCTGGAGATATATATATATATTTTAACACCTACCTGTAGTTTCTCAATTTCTGTCTTGGCAGCTTGCTTGGCTTTTCCAATAGCACAGCCCCAGTAACCCTAACAAACAGACACTAAACATTAATGACAAAGGCAAACACATGTACAGGAGGTTCAGGTTAATGAAAACAATGTGTAATCTGCATTGATATTGAGTGTTGGAAGGAGTTCAGATGTATGCTGGACACTGTTTGGCTGCTTTTCCATCACTACAAAGGTATAGGTTTGTAACAAAATTCATACATTCAAACTTCATGAGAACCATTCAAAATCATGAGAAACAAATTCAGAGCAGTGTATTCAAGCTGGTAGTGTATATTAAGTATTAAGGTATTGATTAACAGAGATAATAGAGATCTCTTACGTGTGAAATCCCAGAAGGGTCAACCATGTAGAGCTGTGGACCATCATCTTCATCATAAGATCCCAGGATGAAACTGAAGGGTTAAAACAAAAATACATACATAAGAAATGAAACTTACATTATGCAATGATAATGCAAATGAAAATGCATTATTGAAACTTTACAAAAGACCTACCTGCATCCAAAAGGCCTCACAGCGCTGTATAATGTGTAAGCATGGACATACATGGCCACCCTGTCTGCAAGATGCTGTTTGGATAATATGAACAGTATATCACTGACCAGCATATCTTTGTAATTTCTTTATTGTTTAACCGTTCAATTAAACAAAAATCCATTTGCTTCGAATATATACACAATCATATAAGACTTAATTTAATACAGCACATGAAGACAATTGTGTATGTTTTTTTTGGGGGGGCGGGGGGGGGCTTTTTGGAGGGTGTCAATGGCAGACCTGCCAACCTTGGAAAAAAAAATTGAGTACCATCAGTGTGACTTTCACTTTTCCCCATCCTGCCATAATCTGCTTTAGTAATAATTATGAATGTGAATAAAAAGTCACGTTTAACAATTTGGTCACTGAGCATATAGCTTTACATTACTTTGCCAACTTAAAGCAGCACTATGTAACTTTTTCTGTGTTCAAAATCTGCAAAATGTATATAATGAACGAGTACATCATGAATTCATCTTCCAAACCGCATTTTTGTCTTATTCCGAATCACTACGGTGCACTTATAATAAGCACTTGGACTATTGTAGCCTGGTCGGGTCGTCACCGCTGCGGAGTAACACATAACTGCGTGAATCGCCATAGACATAAACTTAGAGAAGTAGCTCCAGTTGGAATGTTCTTCCGCGGGATGTGTGCAGTTCTGTTTATTAACCGCTAGAGTGCCAAAAGTTACATAGTGCTGCTTTAAATGCCTGGTGAACAAGCAAGCTAGCTTGCAAATTACATGCCTGTATAACGTCATTAATGTAAAATATTTTCCAAAGGTTAGCAGGTCAGTCACACACACCTTTGTGCTATTCCTGTTAAGGCAGTATTTGAGAGTAAACACCGTTTATAATCTAACCAAAACTTGGACAATGCTCATATTTACTTTATGTATGTTTTTTATTTCTTCATTCTGCCAAAAACAAAAACACTTACTATAGTACAGTACATGGTAAAATAATGGTCTGAACAAAAACAGCAGACAGGCTTATTGAAAATGCAAATTCATCCTCTGCCAGCAGGTGGCGTGTGGCGCTTTCAGAGCGGCAGAAATATAGCAGTTTCCCCGGTAACGGCTGTACACAAAGCAGCGAAGCACTAACTTTGAAACGTGCAGTAGGGTTGCACGATTATGACAAAAATCATAATTGTAGATTATTCCCTTGAAATTGTAATTGCGATTATTAATTACGATTATCACAATTTACATTGAATGATGTTTATACCATTGTTTGATGCAACTGCATGCCGTATTTTAATATGAAAATAAACAAGCTGAAAACACTAACTGAAAAACTTTTAGTGCTTTTCTATAGTATTAAGCCTCAAATGTCAACTATACATCGGATTGGTTTCTTCTTTAAATTATAAAAAAGTAAAAATATGAATGGTATTATAATGTTATACTAAAACTAAAATTAAAATAATGGGAAAAGCCCTTAAGATAACATGTAGAAAGAAAAAACGCATCTTAAGCACACAGAATAACATAAGTGGACTTTGAACAATTAATTGCCTCTTTGAACGATTATGTAATTGTGGCATCCATAATTGTATTCACGATTAGAAATTCGATTAATTGTGCAACCCTAACGTGCAGTGCTCATATTTATTTAATGAGACCGTAGCCTTTTAAAGTTTAATCTTAAATCTAATCTTAGTTCACGAAGCCATTTAGCGATTTCAATTCTATTTTGATTTATAGTTCAGCATTACTTGAGCATTTTATAATTTGCATGGCTGAATGTCTTCCTCTTAATGAATGAGTATTTTAAGTGAATCCATGTAATCGTCAACTCCAGAGGATTAAGTTAAAGGGGTCATATGATGCTTTTTTAAAGATCATTATTTTGTGTATTTGGTGTAACAGAATATGTTGACATGCTTTAATGTTCAAAAAACACATTATTTTTCAAATACTGTACATTATTGTAGGTCCTCTATGCCCCGCCTCTCTCAAACGCTTCGTTTTCTACAAAGTCCCTCCTTCCGACAAGCGCAGTTTGCTCTGATTGGCCAGCTGACCCAGTGCATTGTGATTGGCCGAACACCGCAAGCACTCGTCGGAAATGTAACGTCCCTTACCATAATCGCGAGCTTCATCTTTCAAAATAAATGTAAAGACAGAGCCCGAAAGGGGAACAGAGTCGCGTGACAGACACAGTGATGAAGCTGGTATGTGTGCAGTACACAAGCCATGGTTAAGACAGCTGACTCCACTGTGATGTGACCCCCTCTCTCTCTCTCTCTCTCTCGCGCTCTCTCGCTTTCTCGCTCTCTCGCTCGCTGCGCACACACACACACGATGCGCAAAACTCCGCATTTGAACAGTCAATAGCAAATACTTAAACTAATCAATTTAATATTTCAACTTTCCACATCCACCCCAACCTGTTTACCTTAAGGAGTTAGAAGTGCAGTGACTGCTGTACTGTCCTCGCTTAAAGAAATCAGTCAGACGGCGGGAGTGGAAGGGGGATCGAGCGGGATTTTGTGTTGCAGTCTCTTTTTAATGATAGGCCTTATGCATTTGTCAATCATTTCTGCTTGCTATTTGGGGAATGAACTCTTCTTTTGCTGTTGCTTGATTCGAGTACTGCGTGTGTAGAGGCGTCACCAAGTTTTTGCGTAGTTTAGAGTGACAAATCTACCAGAGTACTTTGAGGTCAAAATGCGTACAGGTTGACAGGTCTGCAATGGCGGTAGAATGTTAATTTTTCTGTGATCTATTGCTTTAGTCTCTCTCTTACCTTCAGTGGGATGTCATGGCCATAGTTGGAGCGGAAGTTTGAAGCCTCTTCTCTGGACACTTCTGAGAGAGATCGTGCATCTGCTAGAAGACCAGCCACAGCCTAGAAGACATACAGTCAGGGATTCATATGCATGTAAAGATTTACACTACCATTCCAAAGTTTGGGGAAAGTAAATGAATACTTTTATTCAGCAAGGATGCATTAAATTGATCAAAAGTGACAGTAAAGACATTTTTAATGTTACACAATATTTCCATTTCAAATAAATGCTGTCCTTTATGTTCATCAAATAATGTAATGTATAAGACATGTTTCTTGAGCACCAAATCAGCATTTTAAATGATTTCTGAATGATCATGTGACACTGAATTTTCAGCAGCCCTTACTCTAGGCTTCAGCTTTGCCACTACAGTAATAAATTACATTACAAAGAAAAGTTATTTTAAATTCTAATACTATTTCACTATTACAAAAAAAATCATCAAATAAATGCAGCATTTGTGAGCATAAGAGAGTAAGTTACCAACGATATATGACTGAATATCTGCTTAAACAACATTGTCAATATTCCTACCATTCCAACATGCCGATCGATATTGAAGATGCGTTTATTGGAGCCCTCCTCATACAACTTGGACAGAACCAGCTTCTCTACACCAAACACGACTCCATCTTTGCAGCGGATGCCAATTGCTGTGCTAATGAACAACAAAAAACAATTATTATTAACTTAATATGTACTTCTAGTTTCATCAGACAACAAACACAAAACACATTCAAAAACATATTGTAGGTGTTATTAAAATGAAGGTAAAGCCTTTCTCAAAGCAGCACATTAAAATGTAGATGTTTCTGGCTTCAATTATTTCACATGTAGTAGTATTTAATTAATTACCTGCTATTTTCAACAGCCTTCATGGCATATTCGACCTGAAATACCCTTCCATCAGGTGAGAAGGTGGAGGCGGATAAATCATACTGGAGAGGGAGAAGAGAAATGCTGTCAGCAATTATTACTTGTGTTCATTTCATATAAATAAACCATTCGAGCATTTTTTAATCACTGCAAAAATAATAAACACAGCTGGGCATCAATGACAAGGCTGAAGAAACTCAAAAGTGCAGAGCAGCTTTCGTACTGCACAACACGTTTACTTTCACTTTACCTCCACAGTGACTTTTCATTTGAACTGCTATCATTGTTAGCGAGCAGTGACTCAGCAGAGGCAAAATAGTGCAAAACTACACAATTAACCCAAGTAAACTTAAAAAATATATATTTAAACTAATTTAGTATGAAAACTCTTTATGAACTTTAATTAGGTTGGCACAGAATAAAACACTAACGCAGATCCTGCACACTAGCAGTAGCTTATTAGCTTCAGAATGACACAGACATACACGCATTCCTTATTTATTCGCTCTTTCAGGATCAGATCTCAGTCACACACTATGATAAATGTTGTATTATTAAATCCACTCACCCCGGTCCCAATAGAGCTCATTGTAATTGGCGGTGATCAACTATAAACGTGAGGAAGTGCTCAGCAGCCGCAGACTCTCCAGCGTATCGGCTCTCCCTCGGTTGTGGCTAGAAGGGATACAGCTCCGACCGGAAACTGAACAATTAAATTAATTTTCTACCTTTTAGATCGTGTTTTATTAACGTCTACACCTACCCCAACCCTAAACCTACCCCTTACAATAATGAAAAAATAGTCATTATTGTTGTACAGTGTGACAAAAATTACGCTATATTGATGTGCGCATGCCCAGTAGCGCCATGCGTATCCCTTCTAGCCTTAACCATAGACTTAATAAATACCTAGACTCCTCATTGGCCGCTTTGAGCCGTTGCTGCGATACGTCAACGCGTCCGCCATGTTAGACTGCCTTAAAAATAAATGGAGGTAAACGGAGGAGCTGCGGTTTTTTGTGGATAAAAACACGATAACGGTTACATTTATCAACCGATTTCAGCCTGTTTGCAATTGGCTAAAAGGGAAAAAAAAAATATATATATATGATAAGTCCACAGATTTATGATAAGCTATGATATAAACTACAATATAAAGTTAAAACTTAAGAATTCATTTAAACTTTGATTTCATATAAAGTCGCAGCTTTCACAGCTTACTAGCGATATCGCTAGCTATTAATAGTCTGACACTGGTGGCTAATTAAGCTGTTAACATAAAGCTAAAAATGACCAAAAACATACAGAAACAACTGTTCAGTCTTACCTGTGAAAGATAATACGCCGAGATCTGTTTTTATTATTGTGCGACGGTTTGTAGATGCCCAAGCTGCCGACGAGTCAGTTTCGCCTGTCCTGATATGAGAGTTGCCCGCACCAATATGGCGGCGACGTTGACGTGCGGTCGAGCGGCCAATGAGTAGTCTAGGTATTTATTATGTCTATGGCCTTAACCCTCGCCCTCTGCCGCCTGCGACCAACGAGCTGTGATTGGACACCATATCGACCAATCAGATTCTCTCGAGCGTCAAGAGGGTCAGTCTTTCACAATAAAAATTGGATACTAAAAAATAAAAGTTAGCGTCTTTATCGTATGTTTACATTGGAAGATTTCTATCTATCTATCTATCTATTCAATCATTCATTTTAAAACCCTAAAACTTTTCAGGTTGAAATGAAAAAGATTTTCAGATTTTCACAGGGAGACTTTTTGACCCGCATTGTATTTCTAAATATTCTGAAATATTTTACTAAACAGTAATAAACATTCATGAACCAAACCAAAGGCGTTGAATTGACCTCAACTGTTCGAAAATATCCTAATTAAAATAATCAAAAGTCAATAAAATAATCAGAAATACACAACAGTGTACCATAAATGGAATGTATTATTTTATTACATACAAATTCATTCAAAAAGGAGTCCTTTCCCTTCAGAACAGCTGTTGCTGCCAGACCACACATGGCCAAGACAAAAGAAGGAAAGAGAAAAAGGCATATCATAACAACACTCAAATACTCTTACCACCGTTCTGTAATTAACAATTCCAGTGCTACAATTGCTTCATACGCCCTTATTATCAATCACCCAACTCCCTCTTGTATTATTACGGTATGACTAAACAAAACTAGTGAAACTATTTTTCACACTAAAGATTCTTCAAATCGACAGGACCATCAGTTGGTCAGTATGCTACAGGCTCAGATCTCATCCAGAATCACACCGGCTGCTCTCTGTCACAGCTAAATTGGTTCGAACTCAATTGTTGTGGATCTTAGACATCCAGACTACTGTAATCCCTGAGACATATTTCATATACCAGATGGCGAGCGTCTAAAAGCACTCACTCGGATATCTTTCATAGGGTGGGAAATCCATCTCCTGTCCGATATCGGGTTACACTAGCATGGACAAGCATCTCTAATGTACCCATCATGTAAATAAATGCAGGTATACAATATAATCATGATGGACATCAGTTTTATAGGCACAGGAGGTAGGTAATAATTTGCACTCAGGGTGACTAACGGAAGATGTGACTGAAAGGAAGTCAGGGCCCAGATTTGCTTAGATGTTTCTGAATCGGTGAAAAGAGGCACCCACAACTATGATTACAACAGATATGACGTTTCTGAGAGGTAAAAATCACCATTGCCGAAGTTCTTTAAATCTTCCTCCTGAAAATACATACACGCAGATAGTTTTTGCACGTAAAGAAATAAGTGGTTTTGGCTTCCTATTACATCCTTTCCAAAGAATAGTTCCTCATTCGAACTCAAACATAACTAAAGTACTAAGGTGAATCTCATGAAAGCATGGCTAGGTCACATAAAAAAATAATAATACAATTTAAAAAAGAAATAAAAATTCAATCATGAAAATAAATAAAAACTAAATAAAATAACAAATAAACAATACAATAAATTAACAAAATAAAATCAAATAAATTGAATATTATAATGGTAATGGCAAAGAAATAACACACCTCTCCTTCATTACTTCTTTTTTAGCATGTTATTTACATGTCAGTTAAGCACATTGTCCTTTTTTAAAACTGAATTTTATTTGTAATTCCAATTATTTTTAATTGAGATCACTATAATATATTTCTTTTGATTTTGGGGAGAAATATGACTGGGACATATTTCTTGATGGTTTCATGAGATACACCCACACAAGCTAAAATTACTATCCTTAAAACATTTCACTTCCCTAGAGTTAAAAATCAAGCCATGTTCCCTTAATTAAAAGTGGCATGTGTTTGAATTCAGTCGTTGTGTTGTAAAATAAGCTAAAGATATAAATAAGACATGAGAAAATGAGAGCGGAAGACAGAATTGTTTCCATGTTTGGGATAATGTGCAACTGCTCAATCACTTGTTAAAGTGGAATATGATGATGCTATGGAATGAGAATAAAGACGTGACTTGAGTAGGCAGAGCATAAAACAAGGAAGCAATAATATTCGACCAATGAGGATAAAGCAATGTTAGGTAAAATATGGACTCCATAACACTTCAGTCATGCTAAATTTGTCTGCATTTCCACTTGACATTAACATAGCGGGCTACTGTGTGCATCAGCATCGATTGATTTCAGTCATAATATAATGGCTCTGGGTGCTCTTCTGCATATTATTTTAAGATTACTGGCCCTTGTTGGAGTAATGCGCATGAAGTGAATGAATACGGAGCCATTTTAAGACATAAAGGTTCTGGATAGCAGTAAAGAAAAACAAACTGAAAACATATGACCTATAGGTGGGATAACTCGGTGAATCTCATAATCAAGTGTCCAGATCATATTTCACACAAAAATCAAAAGGGAAAAATAAAAAATTATATTTTGCATAAGGAAAAAAAATATTGTGGCTATATTGTTGACACGTTTTGTGAGATTCACCCAACGTTATATTAGCTGGACCCAATGTTTGTATTGCACATGATCTGTCTCGATGTTTTTCACACAAAAAAAATTAAATGAAGCAATAAAAGAAAAAGCAAAGACGTCTCATATCTGCAGTACGAGCCCAGCGGCAGAGATGTTGTCTCCTCCTCCAGCAGTCTGGTACACCTCAGTGCACACCAGCACAGGAGCCACGCAAACCTCATAGCCGTCCTCATCCCAGCACGAAACGGGTCGGGATTCCTCAAGTGGAATTCTCTGACTTCCTTCTTGCCTGCTAACAGAGAACGATTCGTCCATGATCAGCCGCGCTTTACTGAGATCGATGTCCGGCGAGCCGCAGACGTGCCGGTTGGCGGTCAGAGATGCTTTGGCTGTGGCCGACATGGTGTTCTTCCACTTGGAGCCACGTTTGACGATGATGGCCTGGAAAGCCAGCGTGTGGACGTGAAGGCGTGTGAGCGGCCGACCCGTGCCGGCCTGCCGGTGGCGCTGGTTTACCAGGCGGTAGAGTTCTCGCATCTGGTCCAGCACTGTAGCTACGCGTGGGTTGGGGTCGGAAAGCACTGTCAAGTTGCTGCCGCGGAAAAGGCTCAGGAGATTGGGCAGCTCTTGCTCGTTCATGCCTAATGAGTCGGTGTGAGGAAGAAGAAACTCTAGGAGATCTGACATCAGACTCTTCTCTACGAAGCTGGCCATCTCGAAATGGACAGCAATCTGCGGAGACGCCGAGGACAACATCTTTGCCAGCTTTCCCAGCAGAGCCTCACGCTCTCCTGGAGGAAGCAAATGGTTATTACAGAATATCACAATCAACACAGAAAAAAAGCCTGATTTTAATATGCAAAATGCTTATTGGAACATTAAAATTGAGGTACACTTAAAAAGAAATTGCGTAGAAAGACAATATTCATTCCAAAATTGCTAGTTTTTCATTGAAGTAAAAAGACAGTAATAGTATTTTTCTGTAAAACGCACTCCAATAATCTGTTTTATTTACAACTTCAAAAAATATATTTTTACACACTGAAAAAGTTTTTATTTTTACTTTTTATTGAAAAAGTTTGAGCAATTTTCACTTAATTTTCTCAATTATTTACAAAGAAATGTCATGTAAAAATGTTATTCTGAAGTAGAAACACTGAAATAGAGTATTTTCTTATAAAATGTACTCCAATCTTTGTTTTATTTACAGTTAAAACATTTTTTACAATGCAGTGTAGTTACACACTTCACTTTTAATACTCGATTAAGCATTTTCACCTTTAGGTCTAAATATTACCTAAATATTTACCTAAAGAGTGCTACGAGTTATTACAGTCAGTCTACTTTCTCAGGGCAGCTGGGAAAACATGCTAATCTCACCATGTGACAGTACAGAGTTAGTTTAGCTCCAAACTGCCACTAATCCACATACGGGCTGAAGTTTATAATAATTAAAATACATAAATAAAAAGTTTCATATTGTTATTTGAAAGTAGAATAAATGTTGATTTGTTGAGCATTATGCAATAATGTTTGTAAATGTTATTAATGAAGGTTAATTTGAAGTGTTAATTAGTACCCTTCATTCACTTACCCTGTTTGAAAGGGAAGTTGTCCATCATCTGTAGCCCTCCTACAACGAGCAGATCTGGTTTGAAGCTGTTCAGCTTCTCCTGAAATTGCTCCATGGAGTCCAGATATGGATTATGATCATCACTATGGACAATATACCTACAGCAATGCAAGAACATTTCAAACACTTACAGAAAGTTTAGATTGAAAGTACAGTAAAGCTGAAAAAAAAAACAGAAATTAAATGTATTTAATGTAATCCCACCTGTTGGCTCTTCGGGAGGTGTACGTCCCCCATGTGGCACCCGTTGGATACTCCAGGATCAGGTGGATGTCTGGTTCATCCACTGTGTTTCCAGCCACTGAGGAGAGACAAAAAAATTAACTGCAATGAAAAATATGGAAGAAAGCTGTAGCAAGCAGAAAAATACTTTAAAATGAAGATTTGTAACTGTTCTTGTTATATGTACAATGTTGAATAGAAAAGGCTTTTTTAGCATAAAGCTGAAGGTAAGAGCATTACAGCACCTGTGATACGCTGTGAGAGGATTTCAGTGAAATCGGTGCTGAAACTGCCCCCTAAAAGCACATCACATCCTTCCAGCGCCATCCTGCTGGCCATGACAGGTGCATTTCCTCCTATTGACCACCTGTTTCCTGGTAACTCTCGAGAAGCCTCTACCAGCTCACTGAAGAGCGTGTCATTCATCACAAACCTCCTATGGAAAAGAACAAAAGTAAATAGTAAAGATGCTCAGATTCTGAAGCAGGTTAAAGATATTCAAAATAAAATAGATGAGAAGGCAAACATTCTATGAAACTGGGATGAAAGCGACAAAAAGACTAGCATGGAACCAACAGCATAAGCTTACGATTGATAAGATAAAGGACCCCTGTATAGGAAATATGTTACATACCTTGGATAAGATTAAAAAGACATTCGAACTTTACTGTAAATCTCTATATTCGCAACAGACACAGGTAAATAATGCACAAATTAAAACCTTTCTAGATTCTCTGGACCTTCCTTCTATTGAACAGAAACAAAAAGATAGCACTGTACATTCATTTTTTTTAAAGATATTTTGCTTTTGCAAGGATGGAAACATTTTAGAACTGTAACATTCTGTAATATTCTAGTGCTTTCTGGAACATTCCAGAACAATGTGGGACTAGTCATAAAAGACAAAAATTATCAAGCGTACACTTCTGAAGTTTTGGATGACTCACTTTTGGTAACTGTTTATGTTATAACAGTTTATGTTAACTGTTGTTGTTAGCTCAGTGTTATGCATCTACCATGTAATTTGTATGCATGATTAATAACAGATTAGCTTGTATAAGTTTTCAACATAGTTTTTTTTTGTTTTCATGAGCACTGTTAATGAGACAAAAAGTTATGTGATTTTCATCTTCAGCATGTCAAACTTCATTACGAAACATTAAAAATAAAAGCTAAATAAAACGTATAAAAATTTGTTTCACAATGTAATGAATAGTTGCTAACAAACTAAAAATCATAAGAACATACATTTGTGTAGAGACTCTAAAATCAACAACAGCCAGTTTCTTAATTATTTGTTCTAGACTGATTTTTTTTTTTTTTTTACACCATAACCATAAGACCTGGAATATGTATAATGCAAATAAGGCCGATTTGTAACAAATAAGAAGTGCAATTATCATTGCATTTTATTATAAATGAACCATTTTATAATGGTTGGACATTTGTTGAATCATTGTTCTAATTAACATAGTTTTACTAGCAGTGCTATCACAGCTGCAACTTGAACATATTTTTGTACAAAACGCATTTCAAAATCTTTCACAGAATTGCCCAGCTTAAAAGTCTCTCTATAGACGAAAAGAATGAAACGAAAAACACCACTATGATTGATGGTTATTATCTAGAGGAGAAATTCACACATCAGTCCAAACATGTGATAACCAGAAGCACTCGTGTCGTTGCTTTGGCAGTAGTAGCTGTAAATTACACTCCGTTCAGACACGGCTCAAACAGCACTATGCAGAGTCTCAACATAACTGCAATATTATCTTGAGAAACCTGCCATTCCACTCTCAAGTGTGAGTTTTCTTGCAGGACGCAGCTGCCATATTGCCAGCACAACAAAACTAAGACGGTCTGACGCATTTCAGCTT
Organism: Sinocyclocheilus anshuiensis; assembly: GCF_001515605.1. Taxonomy (NCBI): domain Eukaryota; kingdom Metazoa; phylum Chordata; class Actinopteri; order Cypriniformes; family Cyprinidae; genus Sinocyclocheilus; species Sinocyclocheilus anshuiensis. The sequence continues at coordinate 614,003 of NW_015540918.1, forward strand.
AACAATTTAAAGGAATAGTTCACCCAAACATGAAAATTCACAATAATCCACAAGTAATCCACATGACTCCAGTCTAGTGCTGGGCGGTATGACCAAAAATGTATATCACGGTATTTTTCAAAATTATACCGGCCATCAATTCACAAAAAAAACTGCATGTTTGTAAGAAATAAATCTATCATTAAGGCGTTTCAACTTTAAGTCCATAATCCATCATAATGCTTTCTTCAGTGAAAAAGTGCATCCCCTGTTGTCCTCTCACATCAAAATCCACCAATATATGCGTTTAGAAAGGCTTTGAACTCTTTTTGCTTGTAAACAGTTCTCTCCTGATTCAGACGAGACAAATTTTCACTGGAGAAAGCAATATTATGGATAGAGTACTCGTATTTAATCAACGTTTTGAAGTTAAAAACATCTTGATGAATTTGTTCCTTACAAACACTCAGCTTTTTGCTTCACAAGACATTAACTGATGGACTGGAGTTGTGTGGATTACTGTGATGTTTTTAATCAGCTGTTTGAACTCTCATTCTGACGGCACCCATTCACTGCAGAGGATCCACTGGTGAGCAACTGATGTAATCCTACATTTGTCCAAATCTGTTCCGAAGAAACAAACTCATCTGCATCTTGGATGCCCTGAGGGTGAGTAAATTTTCAGCAAATTTTCATTACTCCTTTAAAGAAATTATCAATTTTTAATGTTATTTCATTAATGTGACACTTTGTGGTTGCACAATGTTAGTTGTTCATGGCTAATCTGATGAACTGCATCTGTGGCTACCTGTGTGAACTTGTGGGGAACTTGAGACCAGTTAATTCGTTTTAATTCTAACTGTTCCAACCAATACAAAATGGAAGTTTGCAATCAGATCAACTATGTAAACTTGTAAAACAATTGAATTGACCCTAGGCTTCGAATTCAGTAAATCACAACACCTGTATTGTGCTACATTGCGCAATCTCTACAGTCCTGAGGGCTTTGCGAACATGCTTGAACGGCTCTCACTTACTCTGAAGCAGCTCCGGGGGAGAAAAAGTAAGCGAAACTCTGTGCCAGCTGCTCCGTGTTCTCTATGTAGTCGTGGTGGAGGGGCTGGTCTGCCGGCTTCAAACCCATTTTGTTCAGCAGAGTCACTCCATCGACTATGATATCCACACAGCCGCCAAAACCTGATAAGAGACAATGACACATGTGCAATAATCTAATCTAATATTACAATAATTTAATCCTTGAACCTGACCATCCAACAAAACATGTAAATCACAGGTCATCTGAACAAACTGGATTAGATGCCATGCAGGTACCAATCACGGGTTGAAAATCGATGAAATCACAGATCAGTTTCACTGAGTCAATGCATACAGAACTTCAACTGATTGATTATCAGTCCACACAACAAAGATTCAATCAAGAGTCTAGAAAAGTCAGAACTTTTGCTTGCAGTGACTGTAATGTGTGCAACCAATACTTTAATTGCATTGCATTGGGCTGTGTATGCGACTCATGTTAATGATTGAAGACTTTTGGTAAACAAGGCCTAAACCTTACAAGCACTCAGCACTTGTTACTACTATAGTGTAAACCAACAAAAACAAAGAAAAAAGAATGCAAAACTAACATGCAAAACATCAGCACAGGCTTGATCCTATAGAAGATAACAATCCTCAGAAGCAAAACAAGCCAAATTATTAGATAAAATACTAACAAGCTCAAGAAACATCAGGAACAATAATGCACCAAAATGAACACAACAAACTAGCTATTATTTGTTACAATCCGTGTTATTTCAGTATCATTGGGATACAATTATAATTTCATATTTTAAATATTTTGATTACGTTTTTATTTTTTATATTATGTTTGTATTATAATTTTAGTTCAAGTTTTAGTCATTTTATTTTGTGTTTTTCTCATTTTATGATTTTTTTTTTATATATACACACAATACATATTATTACATTAAATGAGTATAATAATTAATTAAAAATACAACTTTACTACATAAACTAGTTAGTCTTATTTTGAGAATTGCAAAATTGCATCTATAAGCAATACTTAAAACAAAAGATGTAAATCTAACATTTAAAAAATGTATTATTGTATTATTATTACATTTTTTGTTTTTATAAAAATACAAAGAAACTTTATTAGATCAATTAGATATTCTGAACTTTGAGAACTGCAGAATCTATTCCAATCACGCCTGTACATTGCATATCATAATTATTTGTTGCATGCTGTTAAGTACACTTAAAAGTCTGTACCTATAGCCACTCGCGGGCTGGACACGCTGTTCATGCCCACTTTCCGCTCTGCACGCAGCAGTGAAGACAGAACCGCGTCCAGCCTCTCGTCCAGAACCGAACTGTCCGGTGAGTGGAACCAATACGCCACCAACACCACTGCAAGTGACAAAAACGAGCCATATTTGACACCAGAGCGCAGCTCAATGGCCATTGCAGATGTATGAGCCACACACTCCTGCCTCTCTTTCCTCATGAGCGAGTAAGTGCTGATGACCCAGGGGGCGGATGTGTTTTTATATTAGTACACACAGTTAAACTAAATGAAAATGAGAAATGTTTCCTTGGCAACTAGACGAAATAAAATTATTTTATTATATTAAAGCAAAAGTGTTTTTTAATGGTTTTAGTTAACTACCCTGGTTAAATTGAAAAATTATCAGTGTATTATAAATAAGTAATTAAGAGCTTAAAAACAAATCAATACATTTAAGTCATAAAACTAAACATGAATACATATATATATATATATATATATATATATACACACAATACATATTATTACATTAAATGAGTATAATAATTAATTAAAAATACAACTTTACTACATAAACTAGTTAGTCTTATTTTGAGAATTGCAAAATTGCATCTATAAGCAATACTTAAAACAAAAGATGTAAATCTAACATTTAAAAAATGTATTATTGTATTATTATTACATTTTTTGTTTTTATAAAAATACAAAGAAACTTTATTAGATCAATTAGATATTCTGAACTTTGAGAACTGCAGAATCTATTCCAATCACGCCTGTACATTGCATATCATAATTATTTGTTGCATGCTGTTAAGTACACTTAAAAGTCTGTACCTATAGCCACTCGCGGGCTGGACACGCTGTTCATGCCCACTTTCCGCTCTGCACGCAGCAGTGAAGACAGAACCGCGTCCAGCCTCTCGTCCAGAACCGAACTGTCCGGTGAGTGGAACCAATACGCCACCAACACCACTGCAAGTGACAAAAACGAGCCATATTTGACACCAGAGCGCAGCTCAATGGCCATTGCAGATGTATGAGCCACACACTCCTGCCTCTCTTTCCTCATGAGCGAGTAAGTGCTGATGACCCAGGGGGCGGATGTGTTTTTCTGCTATAGAAATATAAGAGGATAGAATGGCGTGAGCTTATCCAAATAAGCACCGCTGAGCAAACGATGAAAGATCTAAATAATAATTCTCTTCTTTTAAATATTCACTCTATGCTGTCACTTCAATACGTATTAAACTCATTATCTTTGTCATTTAGGTATTACATGAATTATTACTATTCAGATAGATCTTAAAGTATCACGTAGACGGGTTGTCACGTGGTACATGTTACTTTTCTCCGCGCTATTAGGATGGACCAATCATAATAGTTGACGATTACCTGATTAGGATTTTTATAATCATGTTATAGAGATTATTGTATTGCACATTTGAATTTGCATGTTAGGTCAAAAATCCGTTGATGTAACAGATTTAAATTAATGTAATTTATATGGTGTAAATAAGGGAAAAAAACGTTCTGAGATTTGCACGGGGTTTAATAGGGGTTTGGGTTTTTTGGGCCGCCTTGCGCCCTCTGGTGGTATAAATGTTGTGTATTTGACACTTTGTCACTTTTTTCCCCACTGGCTCTAGTAGGAAGCGAGTCATTTCCGATCGTTTTGTTTCAAAATAAAAGTTCAACATCTAATTGATTACAGACCACTACGTATAAATATCAAGTATTTAAAGACTTAATAGGACACTGAAGGATTTTTAAATTATACTATTGTTGCATATTTTACAAACAGGCATGAAATGTGACATTTCTTTTCAAAGGCGTTATGCTCGACTTAGCAAACAGTGTAACTACATCTCATTCATGTGGCAGAGCTGTACATAAACAGAGTTAAATAGTTACAGACGGACTTGTTATATTTCTGCATGGATATGCCTATAGGATAGTTTCTGGAATCTTGCTTAGTCCTCTGTTGGCTTCAGTTTATTGCAACAGACAATATGCCTAATATGATAGATAGATAGACAGACAGACAGACAGACAGACAGATAGATAGACAGACAGACAGACAGACAGACAGACAGACAGACAGACAGACAGACAGACAGACAGACAGACAGACAGACAGACAGACAGACAGACAGACAGACAGACAGACAGACAGACAGACAGACAGACAGACAGACAGACAGACAGACAGACAGACAGACAGACAGACAGACAGACAGACAGACAGATAGACTATCTCTGTCTGTCTCTGTCAGACAGAGATAGATAGATAGACAGACAGACAGATAGACAGACAGATAGATAGACAGACATAGATAGACAGACAGATAGATAGACAGACAGACAGACATAGATATAGATAGACAGACAGACAGAGATAGACACAGAGATAGATATAGACAGACAGACAGATATAGACAGACAGACAGACAGACAGACAGACAAACAGATAGATAGATAGATAGATAGATAGATAGATAGATAGATAGATATGCAACTGTAAACCAGTTATTATCTTAAAACTTTATTAGCATTTAAAAACAATGTATTTCCAAGAGAATGCGTGGAATAAGTTACTCATTTAGTCTTTTTCTTCTTATTTGATTAAGGTAAAATAAAAAACATTACAAGTTATAAAAAAAAAAAAAGACGGAAAAAGGTCTATATTACAAAGTGTTATCATTTAAATACTATTATTTGTTACCTGATCAAATACCTTAAACATGAACAAATACAACATCAAAACAAGCTTCAATTAAAGTCACCTTCATTTCCTACAACACATGCCATTAATCATTTTCAAGTACAAAACAGCAATACTTTTAAAGTAATAAAACAATATGTTCTGAATATCTACCATTTCTTTAGCCAACAATAGGTAAAACATATTTGTCATTGCATCATATGTCTGGAAACATAGAGGTCATCTTAACAATACTGACACATGAGATTATCTGCAATTCTAAAAGAAAAAGAAAAAACAATATAGATGCATATTTCATTCAGTCACTAGAGAACAAGTAATCAACCTACTGGTTAAATTGAATGGCTAGGCAAAAGCCTTATAGAATTATAGATAAGAGAAAAAAACTTTCAAACGTGTTATAATTGTTCGCAGTTACAATAATTACACATTTTTCCGTTAAAGCATTAGAAAATCGGTCTATTGTTAACAGTCCATAATGGCATCCTGGAATGCTTTGAAAGCTTTACTATAAAGACAACACTATTATGAAATAATTGTATAATCACAAATTCATATGTAAGATTATGTAGTCCAAAATTCTAGTAGTGTTATTTAATTGCTATAATTTTGAAGCAAACGACACATTTTTACAGGTCTACAAAAATTGGGGTCACATCTAAGGTTATGTTAAAGACGCATACCCTTTTAAAACATAAAATAATTTGCAAAAAGACCAAATATATTATGAAATTCAACTTAAATTAAGTTCAAATCTTTAAGGAGCAGTAAGCTACATGTCAAAATAAAACAAGAAAATAAAATAATACATTCAATTTCTAAGAAATACAGCTGGAAAAAAAGCTCTTAATGCACTCGTAAAATAAATGAAACATAAAATGATGGACTGCTTTCCAGTGGACTGCTAATCCAATGAAGAGATTTTCCAAAAAGCACACAATTATTATGCAACTATGGTTGACATTTCCAGTTATTTAAATTCCTTTTCTTTAAACATACTGTCTGCAAATCTGACCAGATCTTTTATACAAGTCTTTTCTCAAATTTCATTATCTTAGTTTATACGTTTCATGTTCTTTTAACTATAAATATTATTGCAGCAGGACAAATATTCTTCATATAACTGCAAAGTGCTGCAACAATACAGTAGACTTCTTATATTACAGAGCTTTACTGCTACACAAAGATTCACACGAGTCTAATTAAAAATAAAATTCAGAACCCTGAAAGGATTTAACATACAAACATCCCACCCTGAAGTTATACTGAGATTCCTGAATTGAACCGCGTTGTCATACAAACCTGCGGTCAAAGACAAACATAAAATATTAATTTAAAAAACTGTAACACACTCTAAAAAATGCTGGGTTAAATGCAACCCAGTGCTGGGTAAAATAGGGACAAACCCAGCAATTGGGTTGTTTTGACCCAGCGGTTGGGTTACTACCCAGAAGGTTGGGTTAAACATTTAACCCAACCGCTGGGTCAAAACAGCCCAATTGCTGGGTTTGTCCCTATTTTACCCAGCACTGGGTTGTATTTAACCCAGCATTTTTTAGAGTGCAGGTAACCTGTAAAGCTCTGAAAGCTCCCAATATGGAATGTCCTATTAAAATCTGTACAAAAACAAAAGGACATTAGATAAGATGAACGTCTGACTTTGGAAGTTAAAGCTGATGTTCTTTATATGATATCAGTCCATCACAGCTATTATTCAGTAATATCCAGGATGGTACTGTTGACTCCATGGCTTCTGATTCCAGAACTGATGAAGACAAAGATACAAAGAATTAAAGAATGAAGCCTGGATGATTTTTTAGGACCATTAATAGTGTTTGCAAATTTTTAATTTAAAAATGTTTTCATAAATCATATATATATAAATTATAGTATATTTATACATGTTTTTCTGAGGGACTTACCCCTTGTTGCCAGCTCTGGTTGAAAGCTTGTGCTTTGTTCATGCTAAAGTTTCCGTTTTTAAAACCTCGATTGTTTCCTCCTCGGCCTCTGAATTTCTGTGGAAACAGCAGATTTATGATTCCTGGTTAACATTTTGGTTGAATTTAGTTTTAAACCGAATTAAGCAGAATGTAGCACATTCCACAAAAACAAAACACTTCTAGGAATACAGCTGGAAAAAAAAGCTCTTAATGCATTAATAAAATAAACTACACAAAACAATAACCTAAACCCAAAAAAAGCATCAAAGCATCACCCCTGAACTTCTGTGAGAAAAAAAAAAAAATCAGATTTGTGATATCACATTTTAGTTTTTGGTAGAGTTGGTCTCTTTCGATGAATTCAAGTGTAATTGAAATGATTTTGTCTTGGATTTGCCCGATTATACGTGCTTTGATTCATGTGTATATCTTTATGTGAATTAATGTATTTTGTTTTGTTTAAATGTTTTTATGTTTAACTATGTGTGCTGCCTGTCTTAGCCAGGACCCTCCTGTAAAAGAGATTTTATATCTCAAGAGTTTTATCTCCTGGTTAAATAAAGGTTAAATAAATAAATAAAATAAAACTGAGCTAAGTACTAAGCCTCATTTCACTTTAAAATAAAATAGAACAAAACAAAACATTTCTAAGTAAATGAAAAAGCATCATTTTTAAAACCTTGATTATTTCCTCCTAAACCCCTGAACTTCTGTGGAAACAGCAGGTTTATGATTCCTGGTTCACATTTTAGTATTGTTTTTAATATTTGAAAATTTACAGCGACGACTAAAATTTAATTTCCAACTAAAACTGATTTACATCATCTCTCACCTGGTTGAAGTTGCCCCGGTTGCCCCGGTTGGCCCCTCCCCCTCGTCCCATGTTGCCCCTGTTCATGGCTCCTCCCCTGTTACCCATGTTAACCATATTGCCACGTCCAGGTCCCGGCCTGGGGGCACCACTTCTGTTAGGCATCCCTCCGCCACGGTTGAAACTGCCCCGGCTGAAGCCTCCTCGGAAGGCAGGGGGAGGAAGGAAGCCTCTCGGTGGTCTGCTGAACCCACCACGAGGTCCAGGCACTGTCAGAAAATCCGAATCATTTATACATGATTTCCTGCTCAATATTCTGATTCACTCTAAAGTGTGCTGCTTTATGGTGTCTTTAATGTTCCTCTATACAAATAAGTATATAATGAATAAAAATAAATATTTAGTTCATCTGAAACATATCACCCCTAAAGTTGCCTCGGTTTTGAAAGCCTCCTCGTCCTCCCCTCTGACCCTGTCCTCCTCCACCACGGTTGAACAGATTTTTGCCTCCTCGTCCCCAAGTGCCTCCCCTCTTTAGTTGAACACCTCCCTGGTTGGGCTTCTTCTCAGGAGGAAGGGACTTTTTGCTCTCCTCTTTGTACTGTTCAAGAAGTTTGGTAGCTTCTTCCTTCTGCAGCTCGACATAAAGCACTTCACTGAAGCACTGACCTTCCACAGGCAACGTGTATATTCCTGCAAAACATTATAGTGTGGCATTTTGGGAGTTTTGTGAATTGCACACCAGTGTTTATATTGTTAACTAAAATAAAAAGTATAACTAAAAGTTTTAAGCTTGTAAAATAAAATAAAATAAAATACTTCTAGGAATACAGCTGAAAAAAAGCTTCTAGGAATAATGCATTTATAAAATAAACTACACAAAATAATAACCTAAACCCAAAATAATGAAAAGCATATTGGATGAAAAACATGAAATTTAACATTTGCCTTGGCAAGTAATGAAAGATAGTAAGTTTAAATTGAAGTAACTGAAACTGAAATAAAAATACATTTAAGATAAAAATTAAATAAAACAAAATAATAAAATAAAATATTAGATGAAAAATAGATAACATAAAAATTAAAAACAGAAATGTTGCCTTTGCAACTGAAAAAAAAAAAGTTTAAAATACTAAAATTGCTCAAATTCAAACAAAAACAAAGATTACAAAAATAAAATAAATTATATTATTTATTATTATATATATATATATATATATATTATTTTTTCATCTATATTAAACTTATAGAAATAGAAACATTGTCCTGGCTACTAATTGAAATAAAATAAGTTTTGAAGTACTAAAATTAGTCAAACTAAAACTGAAATCAAAATAAAAAAAAAGAAAAAACAAACAAACAACAAACAATAATTACTAAAAAGATACTAAAAGTAACTGAAATAAAAATAAAATCTCTCTCTCTCTCTCTCTCTATATATATATATATATATATATATATATGGCACCTCTAATTTGACAAAATGCTATAAAGCTGCTTTATGAATAGGTGCCATATAGCACCAAAAGAGGTTCCCCTATGATTACGAGCCAAAGAACCACTGCTGGTGCTATATGGCACCTCTTATGGTTCTACATAGCACCATTTGACAAAGGTGCTGTATATCACCTTTAAAGATCGGTGCTATATAGCACCAAAAGAGGTTCCCCTATGCTTACGAGCCAAAGAACCACTTTTAGTGCTATTTAGCACAAGTTTTGTTTGATTAAAAGCCAAAGAACCACTGTTGAACACCATTTTTGAGAAAAAGTGCTATATGGCACCATTTGACAAAGTGCTATATGGCACCTCTTATGGTTCTACATAGCACCATTTGACAAAGTGCTATATGGCACCTCTTACACATCTCAGATCGAGTATGGCTTGAGAAAAGGATTTTACCCTTCATTTTTAGGACTGCATGTTCAGGTACATCTTTGCCATCTGTTTCTGCCTTTTTCTGAGTCCTCTGTATATATTCCTCATCTGTCGGACAGACTACCACAGCTTTACGCTGGAAACCGGCAAACAGGCACATTTTCCTTCTTTGGGCTGGCGCTGATATGTTAGTCTAAATGGAGAGTATTTTGGTAGGATTTTCAGTAGATGGTATAATGATAATGCAATGAACACTTAAAGGGATAGTTCACTCAAAAATGAAAATTCTGTCATTAATTACTCACCCTCATGTCGTTTCAAACC
>NW_015540918.1:624005-647060 GCF_001515605.1 Sinocyclocheilus anshuiensis
CAAGGAGATCTGTAAAATAATCCATGTGACATCTGAACGGAAACAGCGTATCCGTGTGACGCAGCTGACACAGACCAGCATACGCTGTTTACGTCCAGTGGATATTCTCCAAAATGGCACCAGGGTGATGCGGAGGAGACGAATTGTTGAATAAAGTCGTTTTTTTTTTCTTTTGCGCACAAAAAGTATTCTCGTAGCTTCGTATAATTGTGGTTGAACCACTGATGTCACATGGATTATTTTACCGATCTCCTTGCTACGTTTCTGGACTTGGGAACATTTCAGTTGTGTTGCTGTCTATGCAGGGTCAGACAGCTCTCAGATTCCATCAAAAATATCTTAAATTGTGTTCCGAAGATGAACGAAGGTCTTACGGGTTTGAAACGACACGAGGGTGAGTAATTAATGACAGAATTTTGAACTAACCCTTTAACATGAAAAATAAATGTAATAAGAGTAACATTTCAAGAGAGATTAGTATATGCTGTGATTTTGATAAGTATTTGTAAACCCTCGATTATATTTAGTCACCTGGTCAAGAATGTAGTTGCGTTTTTTACGTGCAGCGATCTCGATGAATTTCCCGAGGAAGAGGGGAGCACGCTGAGATATCGCTGAGAGCTTTGTGACATCCTTCATCTGTCGCTTCAAACTGGAAATCTGAATTTCAACAGAAAAATAACACTGAATATGATGTTTATATTGTCTAAAAATATTCTCTTATGTCAGCACTCACCATCATTTTCTCAGTGATTGTGTTTGTTCCAAGAATGTTGTATTTTCCAGGGTTGGCTTGTGTGTGCTTTGTAACCCATTCCGTTTTTCCAGATCCAGGCAGTCCAACCATGACAATGACCTGGCAAGATTTACAGCAGATTTAGATAAGGCTTTTTAATGACGATATAAGAAAAAAAAAAGTTTTCCTTGGCTATAAAACCAACCTCACAGTCTTCTTTGGTCTCGGGCCCCTTTGGTCCTCTGATGCGATCACAAACAGGGATCTGCTGCAGGAGCGTAAAGCCGTCAGGTTGGGGGAAAAACGGGGTTTCACGCTGGCCGAAGTTGAACTCAACCGCACAGTTGTGGCAGAGGACGTGAGGGAAGAACTGCTTTCCCTCCAGCTCATCCTTACTGACTTTGAAAGCTGTTCCCAGGTCCTGTCCATTCTTGGAGTAGGAGATTTCCACTTCTTCACCATCAAAGTTCTGCCAAATAAACACAGCAACCATGATATACTGTACTGTGGCCGAAAGTAATTTCACAATGTTGAGAACTAAACTGGGTTTTGAAACATTGAAATATATCAATATTTATATATCAAATTTAAATATTTATTAATATATATTAGTATTAAAATATTAATATATAACTGAAATATTGTATAAATCTATAATACTTTCTTTATACACACACACACAAAAATTTACAAATATATATATACAAAATAATATACAATTTCAAATATTTGTGTAAGTCTTATTTTTAAAGTTATGCATTTAAGACGCACACACACACACACACACACACACACATATATATATATATATATATATATGTTCCAACTGAGAAAATAAATAAATAAATAAAAATATATATGTATATATATATATATATATATATAGGAGTTGGTAAGATTTAAAAATAATAATAATTCTCTTATGCTCACCAATGCTGCGTTTATTTGATCAAAAATACAGTAAAAGAAAAGAAATATTCTTAGAATTTAAAATAAATGTTTTCTATTATATTTTAAAATGTAATTTATTCCTGTGATGGCTGAATTTTCAGCATCATTACTCCAGTCTTTAGTGTCACATGATCCTTCAGAAATCATTCTAATATGCTGATTTGCTGCTCAAGAAACATTTTTTGTTATTAATGTTGAAAACAGTTGTGCTGCTTAATAGTTTTTTGTGGAAACTGTGATACTTTTTTTTTTTTTTTTAGGTTTCTTTGACAAACAGAAAGTTCAAAAGAACAGCATTTATTTGAAATATAAATTTTTGTAACATTTTAAATGTCTTAACTAACACTTTTGATCTATTTAATGCATCCTTGTGGAATAAAAAATTACTAATTTCTTAAAAAAACAAAAAACAAAACTGACCCCAAACTCGAACAGTATGAACACATGGCACCACTTAGTGGTCAAGATTAGTAATTGCACAGAGATGTAAAACTCACTGTGGATGAGGAAGCACATGGATACTTACAATAAAGCAACCGACAACATCATTCTCATCAAAAGCCTCCCCAAAGTCCTCCGTCAAACCGTTGCTGGTTTTCTTGGCTTTAGATGAAAAGCCATATGAGTGCGCTTCCTCCCCTGTGAACATGTAATGCAAAGTAACACTGAAATGACATAAATTTATTAGATCAGCTCCTTTAAAAAAAATCAAAGACCCTCACCTAGCAAAAGAGAGCTATTGGCCAGAGACCAACCCACCAGGACATCATGAATCTCAATTCCTTTACTGGAAATGTGTTTTACAGGAATCTTCTCAATAATCTGGTGCAAAGATATGCAAGAATAAGGTTGAGGTCATGACAGGGCAACTATAAATAGCAACCATACAAAAGCAATGCTCTCACCTTCATTTCAAAGCAAGCTTTTCCTTTTTCCACACCATAAGACGCTCGTCCGCCGGCCCACAGGTATGCAAAACTCTCCATGGTGAGAGAGGAGGCGCTATACCGATCCCGGGACACCTTGAAGTGCAGGTCACAGTTGTCTGAGGAAAATAAGAGACAGATGCTTTATTTCTAAAGCTACAGAGTGGCTGCACATCATGTTTCCAAAGTTTAGAGGAAGAACAAATATTCTACTCCCAACTTTTTAATGACTTTTAATAACCTCACTGAACATTTTACACTTTACAGAAATTGATTCTGCATGTTATGCTATGAGAAATTCAGCATTTACTATTTAGTCTATATTTTAGCAGTATTTGTGTGAGATTTCATACGTACAAGTGTCCAAACATACAGTTGTGTCATCAAACTCTTCGTCCTCTTCCTCCAGTGGAGGCTGGGGAGACTTTGCCCTGAGGGAACCATCAAAAAACAACTATGAAATGTAATAAAATTCAGTTCAGTGCCATTATAAGATAAGATCCCACTGAGTTCCCCTTGGATTTTAAATATGTTTCCAACTGAGAAAATGTACAGGTGTGAAACATCGGTTAAACATTTGGCACATCAGTGCTGTTTGCTTTTTGCAATAATTCAACTTATTTGTATTAACTATTTTCTAATAAACTATTAAATAAAATCAGCAGTTACTATTTGTTTAAAAGTAGAAAATGTGGCCATATTATATATATATATATATATATATATATATATATAGTGGTATATATTATATATTAGTGGTTATGTACAGTGCCTGGGAAAATACAACACATCATCAATAATTAATTGAATACATATTTAAATTCAAATAAACATCATGAAAACATAAAACAATATTAATAAGATAAGAATGAACACAAAAAAAATACACCAGATCACTTTAGTCATAGTTTCTAAATAACATATCTGATACAGAATACGAAAATATGAATAGAAAAGGAAGTGTAATTTCTGGAACTGCATCAATACCCTTACAATATTCTCAGATAAACACTTTTCGTCCTTTAACAGCCCAAGCTTTGACCTAGAAACAAGATTCCTACTGTAAAATACCACTGACAGAGAAATACCATGACAGAGATGCCCTTATTATAGGTGTAAAGTGATTAAAAACGCTCAGTAAAAATGTGTGTTTCTTTGCACAGATGAGGAACAGCATGTCAGATTTGGCTCTTTACTGCCAAAACTGGTCGTAAATCTTTAAGGTGCAGCGGAACCTCAGGAGTACCAGAGGCCGACTGCACATTTCTTACCGGCTGTATTTGCTTTCTTCAATAAATTCAAAGTAGCCCCTTCCATGTTCATCTCGGCGTCTCTTTACACCCTTCTTATTCTTCTGTTCATCATTCTTGTCTTTGTCCGCATCCCCTTTGGAAATAAAACAATAAAACATAAGGAGGCGTACCTCCCTGCTGGACCCATCATGATGTAACATGACGGTCCACATAATTACTGGAGGATTTCTAGTTATTTCGGTTGTGCATAAACTGCAATGACCAGTATTTTAAAAGAAAGGTGTATTTAATTATAAGTTCACATGTTTTAGATAAAGGAGCACTGCCTTACAGTGTGGTTTGTACACTGCAGCACTTATATGGGAACAAACAGAAGGTGGTTGCCAAGATATCAGCAAACTGTGCTATTTTGAGCTAAGTAACACACATTTTCAGATTCACATTGCATGCATCTTGAAGAAAGGTGTTACAGTGTGTGCAAATAATGAAGGCACATTTGGTGATGGGCAAAGCTCACAAGCACCTCATTCCCTATGTATGCAACTTGTGCTTGACAGAACAAAAATGATTAGAAAATGAAAAACTGGAATATGCAAACTGCCATACATCACTCACAAATCCATCATTTCTGAAGCAATTTTCGAGGTAAATATGGATAATAACTAGTCTTTTATAGGAATTCGGTATAATTGTCATTTAATGACAACATTGATTTAATGGTGGCACAGCTTTATGGTTACAGATCCAGGCTGGTAGTTCAAAAGATACTAAGTTCAAACCCCTAAACCAACATTACCCCAAGGGGTGAAAGCATCTGCTAAAGGAAGACAAAGAATAACAATGAAGTCCTCACTACTCCAAAACAAATGAACTGAGATCATTACGCACAGACTCCATCTGGAGCTTTTGTCCTTCGTATCTCCACTTCAGCATCCCGTTACAGCTCAGCGATCCTGAGAACCTACTGCTCAACCAATAAACGTACACTATTAAGGGTCATTCTCAGGAAACGGTCCTATTCGTGCCTGAAAATGTCAGGGTTTAACATTTTTACATCATTTGATTTCAATCAGTATCTGATGAAATGAAAAGAAAATGTTTTATGCAAATCATGACAGAACAAGACTAGTATGTTCTGAATTTGATTTTCTTGTTTAATTTGATATACTGTATAACAAGCTTTTGTATCTACATGCTTTAAAAATAGTAGTAATAATATAGCTGACCATATGGAAGTAGATTTAGTCTTTTAATTTAAACTAACTTACATATGTACTGTATATGTACATATATATTATGCCAATAAATATGTAAATATTATATCAAAGTTTGAGACCTAGTGCAAATAAATTATTAGTGATGAATAAAAATAAAATAGAAACATTACATAAATAAAAAATAGGGATAAATAAAAATAAATAAATTAAACATTTATTTATTTATGAATGAATGAATGAATGAATGAAACACTTTATAAAGTTAAGTCTATTAAATTAAAGTTAAAGGGACAAAAGTAGGACACCAGAGGCACCATCTCTTGGGAATGACATAAAATCCTGCAGATGTAGCAGATTCTCTTGTTTAATTTTGATATATAACATCTACACAAGCTTGTCATCTCTCATTCATATGTCTAAAAACTAGAAATAGTATAGCTGACCATAAATATAGATTTTAGCCAATAAATAAGGAAATATTATATCAAAGTTTGAGATACAAATAAAAAAATTAACTTTTTAAGATAAAAATAAACAAATAAATTAAATACATTAAAATAAATAAAAAATATTATTTTTTGTCTTTATATTTATTTATTTGTTTTTGTCTTTTGCATCAATTAAATCTATTAAATTATATGACTGTGATGTGAATAAGTTTAGTATTCTGTTAATTGCATCAGTAATAAGTCAAAGGAACACAAATGGGACACCAATGGCACCAGCTCCAGAGAATGCCATCAAATCCTGTGCTCTCTGCTGTCAGAATAAATTATTCTGGCAGAACCAATTTATAAAATATGAATTGCACAAGCTTCAACACGTAATCTCACCCTCGCCAGGGCCCACGTCGAGAGCCACATCATCCTCATCAAATTTCTCCATCTCTTCATCATCTTCTTTGAGCAGGACATCTTCATCTTCATCTGATTTATCCATCTCTACCCCGGCGTCCTCCTCCTCCTCCTCCTCCTCCATGTCATCATCCTGCTGCTCCTCAGCCTCCGCATTATCGCCATCCTCCACCATGTTCTCTCCAAACAGATCTTCCTCAAGGTCTTCATCGCCCATGTCACCGAGGCCGTCTCCATCCTCGTACTGTCCTTCAGAACCGTTGGTGGACAGCGCCTCCTGATCCAGAGCGGCCTGCAGCCGGGCCATCAGCTCAGCCTTCAGCCCTTTATCGCACAGACTCCTCTTCTTCAGCTCGTCCTTCAGCTCGTTTACTTTCAGGTTCTTCACATTCATTGAGCTCATCTTGTCGTTTCGATCCTTTACTTTAGATGTTATACCCCAAATGTATGAAATATGAACAGGAAGAGCAGGTTATGAGACGCTCGATGCGGTCGCTGACGGGCAGCAGTCGGAGCAGGACGGGGCCAATTGAGCCTTATATCATCTACCGTAAAACACATAATACATCAGCAAACTACCGTAAATACCACTATAGCTATTAAATATGCATAAGAGAAAATATCAGTATTCAGTTTCCGTCACTTTTCATATGTTCAGAAAATTATAATAAACAAATCTGAATACAGTACTGATAAAGCAAATAGTAAATATACCATGTAAATATAATGAAAATATTATGAAAAAATAATAATAGCCTAATATATTATATAATAATAATATATATGAAAAAATTAAATATTGCTTATTTAATATTGTAGTATCATTTTTTTCAATGCCCCAAACGCACAAAAAAAATATTTTTACAGAGTATACATAGGCCTATCAGCATTGCCAGAGTGGGCCTACGTCATTTTACATCAATTGCAATTATTATGACTTTTTCTTAAAGGCTAGCTTAAATATGTGTATACATTTTAGAGAAATTTGGTTTGCAAAACACTTACAAAACAACTGCAGTCTATTTTCATATGCACAGAAAATGCAGTAAATAAGTAAGTAAGTAAATAAATACAGTAGCTAGCCTACAGATAAGGCACATACTATGCTAAATAAATCACTTATATAAAGTGTTTATTATAATATTAAAGATTGCTATTGTAATATCATTTTATTATTTAATGACACAAGAGCACATAAAAGCATATGTATATATATTAACATGCAGTATTAACAATATTACAATAAAAACAATGTTTTTTTCTAAAAGGCTATATGCTATTTATATAAAACATTTTATGTTATAAAAGCATAATATTAAATATCACCAGTGTTGGGGGTAACGCATTACAAGTAACGCGAGTTACGTAATTAGATTACTTTTTTCAAGTAACTAGTAAAGTAACGCATTACTTTCCATAAAAAGTAACTAAGTAACGTAATTAGTTACTTTTTTATGGAGTAACGCAATATTGTAATGCATTACTTTTAAAAGTAACTTTCCCCAACACTGAATATCACTAATTTAATATTGTAGTATCATTATTTTATTGAATGCCACAAGAGCACATAAAAATAGTATATTAACATATCAACATTGCCAGAGAACTTCTTAAAGACTAACCTAGGCCCATATATATATATGATACATTTGAGAGAAATTTGGTTTTCAAAACAATTAAAGTCAGTTTTCATGTGCACATAGAATGCAGTTAATAAATAAATAAATTAATACAGTACAGGTGGCAAATAATAAACAAATCTTTTTATTATTATTATTGTTTAGTAATACCTATTAAATATTGCTAATTTAATATTGTAGTATCGTTTTATTATTTAATGCCACAGGAGCGCATTTCGTTGTTTTTTTTTTCTTCTTCTTTTTTCTTAAAGGCTATATATAATAGCTACATTTTTGTTATAAAATGTGAGAAATTTGTTTTTCAAAACTTTAACGTGAGTAACGACGTCACGAACAAATAATCACAAAACCAGTCAGTGACAGTGTTCACGTTACCTAGCAACCAGTGTTGCCCAGACATGGCGGACAAGTCCAACGCAGGTAATGTTGTTACTTTAAACTTTCTTTCCTTTCAAGCTTACGATATACATTGTAGCATTTGTACTCTTACGTGTTGTTTGTAGCTCAGTTGTCATTATTACAATTGCTATCCACTAAATGCTTTGTTTAAAGTATCGAATAAATAGCTAGCTAACGTTGTAAAGTAAAAGAGACTGCCAGTTGCTTGGAAAATAAAATAAAATTAAAGTATAGTAAATTAAATACATAGGATACAGCATTAACTGAGACGTCTAAAATTAGACGTCTTTGTAAAATTGGCTGAAATACATAATTTCCTTTTTTCAGAATCTATTATAGCAGAAACTCAAAAGAGGATAAGTAACGCATTTGACGTGTTTGATCACGAATCCAACAAGACTGTTGATGTCAGGTAACATTTCAGAGTTTTCAAATGTCACTCTCCTTGCTTTCTTTCAGACTTTAGTAGTTTATTATCTGCAGATTTGCTCTCTGACACCTGTTTATTTTCTACATATAAGGGTGTCTTATAAGTTTAACACTGATATTTTTCATTGTAAAAGAGAAATAGGCACCATTATCCGTTCACTTGGCTGTTTTCCATCGGAAGCGGAATTACATGATATCATTGCTGAGGTCTGTGGTTTGTTTTTACATTTGGCTCATTTAGATATTGACTCTTGCAGGCTGAGTAGATAAGAAATTATGATGTGTGGCGTTTCTACAGCTTGAAGACGAAGAGCCCACTGGGTTTGTGCGCTATGAGAAGTTTCTTCCAACTATGACTAAAATCCTGCTGGAGCGCAAGTAAGACTGAGAGTGAAGTGATTAGGGTCAATTGGACAAATTACATTAATCTTGAGCTTTCTGCAAAATTACAAATAATCAGATATCCCTGCCAAAACAGATTGTTTTTAAGCTAACTGAGAATTGTTATAGCACTTGTATATCATTGCTCTTTTGTTGATTTTTGATTGCTTCCATTGTCCTCATTTGTAAGTCGCTTTGGATAAAAGCGTCTGCTAAATGACTAAATGTAAATATAAGTGTCTTTCTATGTCTAAATGGTGTTGTCTAATATGGCCATTTTGTTATTTAAAATATAAATGTTTTCAAAAATTACTTTCATGTCATCCAAGAGATTTCTGAGTTATACTTATGCAATTTTTTTTTTTACTTTCACAGATAGTGTTGTTATTGTTCACTAAAACTACTAAAAATTGTTTTGGTAATTGAAATAAAGCTGAAACTAAAATAAACTTAAAACTTTTAACTTAAAAAAACTTAAATGAGAAAAGTTGCCTTGGCAACTAAATAAAATAAATAATATAATAATAATAATATATATATATATATATATAAAACACGAAAAAAATACTAAAAATAAAAATAAATACACATTAAAAATACTAAAACTTAAAATAAATTAAAAACAAAAACATAAAAAAATTAAAGTTAATTAAAAATATTAGAAATAATTTATATACAAATAATTCTAAAATAACACTGGCCACCTTGTCAGTGTGAATGCACGTCTAAAAATCAATTTACAACTATTATTTCCAATTGTACACCTGAAAACATGCAAGGGACAAGATCAGATATGCCCAAAAAATATGCTAAAAAATTAAATGAAGTGTTTTATGCTGTGAAACATAGATGAACCACTTTACAAATTTTTGATTGAAAAGTCCAGTATTGGTGACAGTTTTAGCTCTGATTCCTTTTTATTGCAGGTTTCGTCCTATTACAGAAGACCTGCTCCTTCAGGCCTTTGAGGTGCCTAATGCTCTGACACTTAAACATTTTTGTTATTCTTCTTTTGTTGTTTGAATTTACCTTGGATACACTACAGAGAAAAAAAAACCTTCAAAAACCTTAAACTGGATATAAAAATGAAGACCTCAATGGAATTAATTAATGTAATGGTGCTGTTATCTCTTTTTAAAGGTGTTAGATCAACAGAAAAAAGGCCACTTGGAACCAGAGGAACTCGCCAAGTATTTAACACAAGAAGGTATGTCAATTATGACTATTGAAAATAGTAGTTTGTATTTTAGTATAGGCTTCTGACATTTTGAAATCGATGTGCAATGCTCATTTGTCACACACTTTAACAATACAAGGAATCCACAAAGACGTCAAGTTCAGTAATTCTGAAGTTTTTAATTTCTCTGTCTTCTGAAGGAGAGCCCTTCACACAGGAAGAGATAGATGAAATGCTGTCTGCAGCTGTTGATCCTGATAAAAATGTCATTCTCTACAAGGAATTTGTGAGCATGATGACCTTTGATGACACTCGATGATGGCTGATGGCATGAATAGATCAAATGAATAAGTGGTTTTATAGGTTAGGATCAAGGTATCATAAACAAAATCATCTCAGTTACCATAATAAATAATATACTGCACATGTTATTTTGACTCTTTACCCATGGTATACATCATTAATGGTGTTCATAATGCCCAAATACTCTTTCCTTATTGTATAGTTTGGCAAAATTACACAATATGACATTTTACTCTATTCATAATTATTCAAATAGGCTTTAAAGTGGACAATGTGTGCAAGACTGAGAGGGTGTATCAAGGACTGATGAATCATTCTCCCTATTAATGAGGCAGGTTTCTACGGCCAGTTGTGTGTCTGAGAGCTTCATTATAAAGTCAGTGTGTGGTGTCTTTCTTCTTTCAGTTTCATAAACAGACTCTGATACCACAGGTTTTATGAAGGGGTGGCATATTCTTGCAGCTCATTTTTTTCTAATTAATCTGTGTCCCATGAGTTGCCCCCTGTGAACTGACCAGAGAAGCAGTTCTCTGATGAAGAAAAAAAAAAGAACTGATCACTGATACAATGTAATTTTATTACAATTGAACATTATAGTTCGAAAAAAATTTCTGAGTGTACTTTATCAATATACCTTACACAACAATGAAATGCATTACTCTGAGAGAATAGTGTGAAACGAAATATATTTTTCCTGTAATTTGAGAAACCCCAAATAGTGCATGAGGTATTGTGTACAATATTGTAAAAACTGGAAAAGGCTACAATAACCATCTCAGGCTTTCCTGTTTGTATATGCTTTTTTATGTATCATAAAGTAAAGGCGAAGATTAAGTGGTTCAAGGATAGATTAACAAATAATCTGGTCAATGCTAAGATTTTAGGTTTATGACAGTTTCCTTTTTGTTTATGCTAAGGTTATGTCTATGTATCTTTATCTTAAGAATGTACAATAAAGCAGTACTGTTTCATTTTACTAAAAACTGATGGTCGTTTGCTAATGTCTTACTGTTAAGAGTCTCAAAGCTGTGGGTTATAGTTAGGAGTGTTTAATTTAGATGTGTGAGCAGTAGGTGGCGCTACTTTCCCATGCTTTCAAAATGTCCCTTCAAATTCCTACTAACAATACAACCAAAACAATACTGCCCATTTGTTTTCATGCCAATTCAACAGCGTTTGGTCAATTAAGAAATACTGCCAAATATTGCAAAATGATATTGCAAATGTTTGTTGTTGGTTTCATAATAAGTGTATATACTTGGTTCAAATTACATGTTTGCAGGCAGTGTAAGCAGTTGAAGATTTTTGAGCATTTGACCTGGAACACTATAATATTTTAATATCATGATATTATTAAAAAAAATAATAATATTATACCGTTTTAAATATATTAGCTTTTTTTATATTGCTAATATTATGCTCCAAATTGTATTGCATTTTTGATTGATTCGCGTTCGTTGATTCTTAAATGGTGTAAAAAAAAGTGTGTGTGTGTGTATTTTTACATTTATGTAGTTTATACACGTTTTTGAGTAACCACATAAATTAGATTAGGCTAATGGTGTCATTATTATTTATTATAAATCTGCACATATAAATATATAAAAAATACGTACACTCTAAAAAATGCTGGGTTAAATACAACCCAGTGCTGGGTAAAACAGGGACAACCCCAGCAATTGGGTTGTTTTGACCCAGCGGTTGGGTTACTACCCAGAAGGTTGGGTTAAACATTTAACCCAACCGCTGGGTCAAAACAACCCAATTGCTGGGTTTGTCCCTATTTTACCCAGCACTGGGTTGAATTTAACCCAGCATTTTTTAGAGTGTAGATAAACATATAGTTGATATTTAGTTCAATACCATTTTTGTTGCGCGAGACGAACTGCTAACAGAACAACACTGATAGAATTTCCGAAAGTCAAAATTGACTTTTAATAAAGAAACTAGTAGTTTAGTTTAGCGTGTGGACAACAGTACACTCCCACATGTCAATCAGTAGATCTCGGACATGCTATTCGCTGAGAGGCGCGGATGGGGCGTGGCCAGTCTACCCAGAGACAGATGTGTGCGCTCCTCTGGAGTGAGAGCAGCGCAGAGATCAGTCCTCCAACAGCCTGCTCTACTGTCAGACTGCGCTTCACACAAGTCCATATGCATGTGAAAATGCTCCTGTGCTGGGATGCTGTGAAATCTAAAGCACTGCACATGGATTCAGCATATCAGAGAGCATAAGAAAGAACTGGATTATCCACTGTTGGACATTTCAGATTGGACCATCTGTTATTCATATTCCACTGTGGAAGATGGATAGATTTCTGCATGGTACTAGTCGCTGAGACTGGACTTCAGTAGGGCTACTGAACTGGCCAGAGATTGATTTTTGGATCTTTTAGTTGTGGATGTAACAAGAAGCACAGTTATTTAATCAGTCCCTCTCTAGCAGGCTTTATCATGACCTCTCTAACAGGGAATAAAGAAAGATTTGGGACCAGGAGTAGAAAATATGGGGTAAGATTTATTATGTTTATTATAGCTATTTTATGTAAAGTTATGTGCATATTCAGGGAAATAAATGATCTTCTAGTGAAGAAAATCAACAATCTAATTCAATGTCAAACTCGATATGCAAAATAATAAACCACTTTGCACACTTTTTTTCACATTTACCATATCTGTAACCCAGACATTAATGTTTCAATCACTGCTTTTCATCCTCAACTATCATTTCTTGCAGATGACCGATTCATCCCCTACGAAGTCAGCATCATTCTCTCCTGAAACCTGGTACCGAAAGGCTTATGAGGAGTCCCGGAGCGCCAGTCGCCCGGTCCCTGAAGGTGCGGGCTCCATGCCCGGGTCCTCTGGAACCCCGTCCCCCGGATCAGGAATATCATCCCCGGGCTCTTTCTCCGGCTCACCTGTTACTATATCGCCTGGAATCAGCACCGGTTCGCCCGGTTCTTTAGGCGGATCTCCAGGGTTCGGCACTGGTTCTCCAGCCTCGGGTAGCGGGAGCTCACCTGGTTCTGATCGGGGCATCTGGTGCGAGAACTGCAACGCACGGCTGGTGGAGCTGAAGAGACAGGCATTAAAACTACTCATTCCCGGACCCTACTCTAGCAAGGTAGGCTGATGTCTGTAATCAGTTTTTGACATTGAAATGCGTCATGCAGATACAAATGACATCGGATATCCATGCTGAAGTGTGATACATGAACTCCAGTGTTGCAGTGCGTATTTTGGACATAAAGCTTGGAGTAACCAAGAAATGTACAACGTGAAGATTTCAAACTAGAATTAAATTTGATTTTTTTCGTGCACTGCTATTTATCGACTAATTCCCTTCTTTTATCATAGTTTGGCTGCTCTCACTAGCAAAACAAATCGCATCTTACAAAATAAACAATAAAATAAATAAAGAGAAAGAAAAAATAGCAGCTTTGCATTAAACTGTGTTTGAAAACACACAGAAGTGTTGCACATAAGGGGCGAAGTGCTGAACATACACGGCACTGCGGCGTGTTGCTGATCCACTATCGCTGCTATACCAGTGCGCTTCCAGGAGACTGAGATCATGATGAAACTGGCCAAAGGGGGCGAAATTAATTGCTGACTAACAGCTTTTTCCTTTGATGTAAGAAGACTGTAAAGTGAAACAGACTGTGTAAAGAAAGACGTCATACCATGATGTGGCTTTGGTGGCAAGCGTGAGTGCTGAGAGAAGCGCATTTATGATTAACTACCCCTTTTGATTAGTTATTCGGTTTTGGCTTAGGTAGTACTGCACCAGAAATTGGTGTGGATTCCACAAGAGCTCAAATCATAAGCACAAAGTATATATATAGGTAAATATGCAGTGCGTAATTGGATGCATGTGTGCGTAAATATCAAATTTCGTCGTGTGCTCATTTCATTTTCAGCGTCTAATACCGGGAGCTGTGTATAAGCAGACCATCAGTATGATTTACACCTAGACAGAAATGGTTTACAGACAAACCCTATCTTTTTAAATTATTGATCAGTGTTTTTTTTTTTTGCGCCCCATGGAAACCAAAGCACAGTTTGCCTAATTCAATAATTATCCATTAAGAAGAACAGGGGGCGCTGTGCTGTCACAAACAAACTCCTCTGCTTGTGTTAAGATGTTAAGAACTATAACGTGATCACAGTTGCAATACAAGCATATGGTATCTATTATATTCTTCATTTCAATAATTGCACCGTTTATCTTAAAAAAAAAAAAAAAAAATCTGTCCCTCACTAGTCCAAAACATTGCATCTGCATTTAGATCTCCTTATCATGGGCTGTGTCTAAGAGGATGTCATAAACATTTGTGTGTGTGTATAATATAACTATTATTACTAAAAGTAGTATTTTGCTGTTTTTTAAGAGCACCATTGATCTGGTGTGCCCGTGGCTCGTGTTTCAGACCTGCTGTTGGTCTCCAGATTTTATGGCCATTTCTGCCAGCTGCAAGTGACCTGCAGGTGCCCATTAAAATGAGCTGGAGGTGGAGGAGCTGATGGGAAGGAGAGGGGATCACTGAAGAGCAGGGTGGCCATGAGAGCGCTCTTTAAGCGGAGGCAATTTTAAAGGAGATGTAACTGAGTGTTTGGGCTTTTCTCTGCAGGAGAACATGGTGATTCGTCCACATGGGGATTAGTGAGCAGTGTTGTGACATGAACCGAAGGGAAAAGCCTCATTCTGGTATACGATCCATCTGGAGATCTTGCAGTATGCTGCGTTCCATTGCACTCTGGAAGTAAAATTTTCTAATTTCCTCCTAAAAAAGTGCAATAGAATAGAGGGAAGTGATGAACATTGACTTATAAAACTCAAATAAACTCAAAGTTCCTACATTGTTTGATGGCAAAAACTTAAATGTTTAGCAACATCTGCAGAGTCAAGTGTTTAAAACATAGTAAATGATGCTCTTTTGATGATCTTTTACATGCAGAATAAATGCTATTACTCTTAAAAATAAAGGTTCTTTATTGGCATCTTTGGTTCCAGAAGAACCTTTAACATCCACGGAACCTTTCCACTTCATAAAAAAGACAGTGATGCCATAGAAGAACCATTTTGGTTTCCCCAAAGAACCTTGAACCATAGATGCCAATAAAGAACCATTATTTTTATGAATGAAGGTTTGTTATTATGGAAAATGATCCTTCAGATTATTAAAATATTCTTTCCATTAAAAAAATGGTTCTTTTAAGAACTGTTCACTGAATTTTTCTTTTGGAACCCAAAATGGTTCTTCTATTGACATTTGAACACCAACAAAGCTTACACGTCATCTTCCAAGTAGTTCCTGAAGTAGGAATATAACTGTGAATGGAATGCAGAATACTGGAACAGTAGTAGCCTACAGCTCACAGAACTTGTGCTGTGGGACTTGCTGCGTTGTGAACGTCCCCTGAGGTTTCGTCTTTAGATTACACCCGCTAAACAGAAGCATGTTCATTTCAATCCCATGCACACACAGCTCCCATTTCCAACAGAGCACTGTTGCCACAGCAGCAACACGTTATGGGCGTGAGCTTCATACATATTACACGTTTAATGCTCTCTTTATGCCTCTCAGGTGAGCAAGGCATTATCATATAAAGAGGTCGCTTTTTCAGTACGGACTGGTAGGAATAAACGGGAAGGGGTTGCTGACGTCGGCTCAATCCAGCAGGCGTTCTACTGTAAATGACACTCCCTCCTGTCCAGCGGCAGGCTTTGTCTTGACGCCGGGGTGTAATGGTGTCACTAGGGCAGAAATGAAAACAGCTCAGCAATGGGAGAACTGAATATGCTTGTCTCTGTAGGATTTGGTGTGCTCATTTGGGACAGATTACTTCTTGTTGGAAATGACTGTGAATAATATATGGTGGCTTTATAGACTGTGACCTGATAGCTTCTTACAACAATGGAGGATTGTTGACAACTATTGTAAGTCAAAGCTGTTTATAGGTTGAAACTTAGATTCACAACAACATGGTCCAGTGCTTTATGAACTGTTAATTTCTGTTTTTTACAACTGAAGGTCTCACAGCAGGTAATGGTTAGTCTTAAAAACCTGCTCTTTTCATAGGTATGAAATGTTGAAAGATTTATTTTCAAGGTGTGCTTGCTGTATTTTACTGTAGCTCAAAGCTTTTGTAGGGCTTTGAATTCAGTGGGTTTTGCTTCTTTTGTACAAGTATCCCAGAAGGCCACCAAAGTTATAAGATGTTGATATTTGGTTAAATATAGGTTCTGATTGTGCGTGCCCAAAATTCAGTGCCAGGACAATGTATAATGTAAACGTTTATTTGACATGGATATTTTGTTGGTTTTCAGTCGTGGCAGTAGCCAAAATTCAGTAACCAAAATCATATTGACATCAAATATTGACATTTAGTAACAAGGTATGGTAATCAAAACCCAATGTTTACCAAAATAAATTAGCATCCACACAATGTCAAATTATAAAATCATTAGATGTTATTTCGTTAGGTTTAATCATTGTATCAAGTAACCAAAATTCAACGTCAGTCTAAAGCTGGAGCTTGATCTAAAGACAAAGACATCAACTCAATGAATTTCCGACCAAAAATTAACTGCCAAACATTGGAGCTTGATGTCAAGCAAACGTAGGGTTTTGACGTCAACCTGATTTAATTTTCAACCAAAATTTGACGTTTGAATATGACATCTGCCCAACATTGGTGTCCAACGTCTTTCTGGTCGTTACATTGACATCCAGTGCCAGCTCACTTAGACTATAAATACTTTAAGACATTTATTCACATACAATGAGGGTAATGAGAAATGTTTGAGTTTACATTTTGATTGCAGGCTTGGTGTCTTGGTAAATTTCAACACAGTTTGGGGAATATTATTGTGATTTTGTTGTGTGTGTGTGTGTGTGTGTGTGTGTGTGTGTGTGTAATACAACACTTTCTCAGATAATAATTACATCAGTATGATGTCGAACAGCATCCATGACCCATAAACACTAGTTTCACAGTGCCAAATGCAGCAGATGTCTAAACCCACTGTAGATTTTGCGGAGTGGGTGGTTTGTTTTTTTAGTGGAACTCAAAACTGTATTTCAAGAGTCCAGTCAGGTTGCTGCTGTACCCCGTAATCACTGCCAGCACTTCCTCCAAAGCATGAAGGCCTGTAATCCACCCCAGAACCAAGTCAGAGAAAACATCAGGTTCTTCCCCTTGAACATGGGTAAGCGATCTCACAGGGATTAGCTGGACCGAGCCAGATCGAAGTTCTCCATGATCAAAGCAGAACTGCCTTGAAGGAGGATACCGCCTGGTCCAGTAGAGCCGTGATTTTTAGGAAGCAATCAGCATAGCTGGTTTACATTAGACACTCGAGGCTTTGTCATTGTGTGAAAATAGTATGAAAGATTTCGACAGAATTGTGTAATGCGTCTCTGGAGACTGGATGGTTTGATGTGTTGAATGTGTATGTTTCAGCCTACAGCTGGAGTTCTGAGTATGGGTTTTGTGCTCTCAAGGAAAGCATTGCAACTATGCACACAGTTTTCTTAACTGCTACCCAGTAAAACTCACTAGATACATGTGAAGAATTTGCAATGGAAGTGTTGCAAATTGCATATTGTTTTTTTCATTGTGAATGCATTTTATTTGTTTGTTTAGTGGCCTTTTAAACATTGAATTGCCACTTTATTTTTCAAAGCTTTTTAGATGCAGTTATTTACTATGACATTTTTGACTAAATGCCATGTCATGTCCTTTGTGCTCAGCTGATTTAAAAAGGATGATGGAAACTCAGTCAATAAGAGAGTGGAAGTTCTTAAAGGGGTCATATGTTGCTGCTAAAAAGAACATTATTTTGTGTATTTGGTGTAATGAAATGTGTTTATGCAGTTTAAGGTTCAAAAAACACATTATTTTCCACATACTGTACATTATTGTTTCTCCTCTATGCCCCGCCTTTCTGAAACGCGTCGATTTTTACAAAGCTCATCGGTCTGAAAAAGCGAGGTGTGCTCTGATTGTAAAAGTTACATATCTAGTGAGAATAAAAGTTACGCCTTCTTTCTTTGCGTGAAGATGTGGGAAGAGTTGCATAACGCCGCCCAAATAGTGACGTAGATATGTGGGGGCGTGTTAGAACGAGCCGTTTTAGGTAGGCGTGGCTGACTATTAACTTTTATAAAGAATATCTCTTTGGATTTGAGACTTTAGTCTTTGCAACTTTACAGATCTTCTTTTTGCACCAAGAGCTTGTAACACTCCAAAGAGAAAGGAAACATTTAAATCGCATCATATGACCCCTTTAAAGAATTTCTAGGACATGTAAGGCAGGGTTCGTGAACTCCTGGAGGTTAATTAGGGAACTGCAGGGTGTTTGTGAGTTGTTGAAAAGCTAATAATGAATTAAATCATAAAAATGCAAAATTAAAAACAAACAAACCTTAATTTTTTACAGACATTTGTTAACTGTAAATCACAACACAATGAAGTGCAAAATTCAAAATACAGGTAAAACACCTGTAAAAAATCAATACCTATTTTTGCAGAATGTAAGTGATAATGTAAATAAACCCCCACATGTTGATCGACACTCTACCACTAAAGTGAAGGGTTTTTCTAGCAACCCGAAGGGGCCTATTTTGTGCAGAATCTTAACAGATATGTAAATAAATAGCTGTGAAATATTGCTTTTAGTTACAATTATTTTATTACGTGAGCTTAAAGCAAGCATGATATGAAACTAGCACAGCTATATAAAAAAATAGTTGCCTGGGACGCTGATCAGTTCGAATCAAGTATTATAATAGTGGCACTGTAATTTTAGTTGCGCCTACAGAGATTATGAACACATGTGCTCAACCTCATTTGTAAACAGTAGTGGTAAACCATACAGTATGTAAAGTATCTCTCATTAGCAGTGCTAGTCAGCATGAACTCCACTTTACCCTTGTTGTCATACACCGCTGTGATCTCTCATGCGGTCACTGGTTTTACGCACATGTGGAGAGGGCCATTCATTCTGCTTTTAACCTGAGAACAGGCCTCTGCCCTCCTACTGACTAACTCATTTTTTAATTGCCCCAACAACAGGGCTGTTTCCTCCATGGAGGTAGTTGCTGTTGCTTGGGACCTCTGCTTTGAAGCTTTGAAGCAACCCTCCATCCTGGGTTCCAGAAAACACTCTTGATAAGAAGACTATATGGAAAATAATATAAAATACAGCAAACATTTGAGAGAGAAAAAAAATCTGTCGCTTACAGTGAATGTTGTGCTATTCAGCCCAAATCACTTAACACCAATCAAACTTTAATAAATTCAGTCTTCAAATATCAATTATAAATATTATTTAATGCATTTTATTTAGTTTGCATTTTAAATCTTCCAATGACTCAACATTACACTAATTGTATTTGCATACTGAATTGTGATTGGTTATTCCCTTCTTACATTTATTTACCCATTTATATAGCTTTTTTCCCATGTCCATTTGTCTAATAAAGATTACACATTCTTCTCCATGGTAATACATAGAGAAGGCTTTCTTTGAATTATTAATGGGCCCCGATGTTGTTTGACTGAAAAAGACTAAAACCCCATATTTTAAAAGAACTTACACCAGACACCTTTAACAGAGACTTATTAGTGTTTTTGACATGGCATGCAATCAGCTGAAGGAATTCAGATAGATGATCAGATTAGAATTAGATGGAGGGGCTCCATTGTTTGGTTGAGTTCAAGGGAAACGCACACCTTTTTTCAGAAAGAGACGGGGAAAAAGAAAACAGATGGAGTCATTCATTCTAAAATGCCATGTTTTACGAGAGGTTTAAGTGCATTCCTCTGCAAAATCAACAAGGTTAAGAGGATGAGTGAGACCGGTGTAGCGCAGCCTGAGTGAAAAGCTGGGTTAATTATGCTGTGAATGACAAGGGCATCGTAAAGGTCAGGAGGACAACCGAAGATGGTGTTAGGTCAGAAGAGATACATTTTACTGGAGCTTTCATTTGTTTCCAACATTCCAGCTGATCTAATGGTGACCGTTTAGACTAGGGCTTTTGTCTCAGAATAGAAAACAGATAAAATAACCTTTCCAATAAATTACTAATTACTAATACTACATTTTCAGATAGAAGAGATAACATTTTTTTTAATAGAGAGTTTTGGATATATCAGAATATCAGCATTCCAACAGCTTTTTATATTACTATGATATATATATTATAAAAATTCATATTGATATTATATTATAATAATATTCTAGTTATAATATTTATTAATTTATTAACGGCATAACTTTGCCATGATAAAATATATATTTTTAATTTTGTCATATTTAATAGATCAATCACATTTTCATAAAAAATATTTTAATTGTTTAATTAATTTATCTGTGTCTGTGAGTTTTCTTGTACCCCATCATTCCACTTTACCTTAAATAATTGTCAATTGTCACTTTAAATGATAAGAGGAAGTGACATCATCTGAGTCTTTAGAACAGCCATGTTTAAAAGGTGGTAAGTTCGTTTAACATTCAACATTTGTTGTTTCTTAAATAGATTCAACTTTATAACTTGGTTATTTCATGGCCATGTTTGATTGACTTTGACTTTACAAGCATCTGATTATCCAAAGTTGGATCTAAAATAGATTTGCAAGGACATTATAAGATTAAGATTAAGATTAAGATTGTTTTTCTTTGCCCTTAATGGTTTTTGACATGTAGACAGGTTAGTGAAAGTTTAAGGTGACATTACGCTTTGCTGGAGGTCATACATGCAGTAGAGGAACAGAGTGACTCGTTATTATGAATAAAGAACTGTATTAACCTCTAGATGAGCTCTAGCACGTGTCCAAATTATGATGTAGTGTGATGTCAGGACAATGTCACCTTGCTCATTCTGTCTCTATTACATGCACCAGTGGACTAGTACCTGCCAACACACATAGTCAGGTTCATAACACACACATATACACCAAGAAATATGAGTGCCTTTACATCAGTAGCAACTTTTCTTGGTAAAACCTGCTGTCATATTAAAGGCTGATATAATATGCTTTTGTATAATATGTGTATCATTGGCTACGTTCACACTACGGTTGAATGTGGTCCAGTCTTCTGGTCTCTCATGAGTATGGAAGCTTGTTTCCGCCAAGGGATTAAAAAATAAATTGTGACTGTTTATCTCACTTTTTACTTCTGACTTTTTTTTCTTGCAATTCTGAGTTTATATTAGATAGATAGATAGATAGATAGATAGACTGTAGTTATATCACAGGTGTATTGCATTACTTTTCTACTTGCTAATGTTATTATAGGCAGGTAGTATTAGGAATAATGACATTTTCTTTGCATTGTAAATTTAGATTTGGTAAATTAGATGTAAATGAGCGCAAAATGTATTTTTGATCTGTTTCTCTGAAACTGCAACAAAAATTAGCTTTTTCAATGCTTAGGATTACAATAGAATATAGATGACCTCAGCTAATAGATAAGGACTAAAAGCCACTAAACTCCAGTTTTTTACTCCAATTATTTGTCAGTAATTTAAAGTTACATTATGGAGGCAGATTGCTTTTAGGAACCACCAAACATCTTTCTTGTCCTCTTTCACTTAAATATCGCATATCAAGCTTTTTTTCCTCACTCTTCATGTTTCCCTGTCCTCTCTTTTCTCCTCTCAGGTTGAAATAATTAGTCGCATGGTTTCTGAACAGCACTACAGAGCACAATAACCTTGAGCTGAGGGGAATGTGAGGGAAACGAGAGCGAGAACAGAGGCAGAGAATACTCTCAGACCCGAAGATTTGGGTCTGGGGTCTCAGAAGATGGATTACCTGCACAGCACAGAGCAATTTATCAATGTCAGAGAGCCAAAGAAAGGGAGAGAGAGGGAAATGGGGATGAGGAAAGAGTAGATGGAAGCAGAAAAATGGCTCATGGGGGGTCTGGCTCGATTCAAACCTAGATTCTTGAAAAATTACTGCACATACTCTCCCAATACACGAAAATATCATTTAGTCACAGCACTACTAGGCTGCACTATTACTCAATGACAGCTTTCTATTGCGTTTTATAGGTCTGTTATATTATGGCATACTTTGCCGAACCTCCGCAGCCCCAATTTTGAACTCTGAAAGTCCAGATCTGAAGTTAATAATGGTATTCTGTGTGCCAGCTTGGGAAAATTCAATTCAGTTTGTTTAGGAGTGTCCAAATAGGCCACTATTTCCTGTGACATAAATTGGAATTGGATTTCAGTTTTCTTCGTTAAATGACGAATTCTCAGTCCAAACTTTAGCTGTGAGCTTTCTCACAGATCGATCTATCTATCTATCTATCTATCTATCTATCTATCTATCTATCTATCTATCTATCTATCCTTAAAGGGGTCATATGATGCGATTTCAATTTTTCCTTTCTCTTTGGAGTGTTACAAGCTCTTGTTGCATAAAGAAGATCTGTAAAGTTGCAAAGACTAAAGTCTCAAATCCAAAGAGATATTCTTTATAAAAGTTAAGAGTCAGCCACACCTACCTAAAACTGCTCGTTCTAACACGCCCCCACATGACTACATCACTATGTGGGAAGATTTGCATAATGCCGCCCAAATGTTCACGCAAAGAAAGAAGGCGTAACTTTTATTCTCGCTGTAGTTTTGTTGTTGCCGCCGCCATGTCGTAAAGACGCTGTGTGTTTCGTTGTGAAGCCTAGCCCCCGGCCTCTGCTCACCGTAGGCCGCCGTGTGTGACGCTGTTTCGTTGTGAAAGCGAAACTACTTTGTTTGGCCTTCCAAA
>NW_015540918.1:647125-662492 GCF_001515605.1 Sinocyclocheilus anshuiensis
ACACGTAAAAAGACAGTATAAGTCATTATAATCCATAATTATGTCCCCACTGGATGCAATGAATGCCTCGTTTATAATGGGTTTTCATGTTTTTGAACCATCGCTCCGGCCTGACAGGGCATCATCACAATATGGTGAAGGGCGTAACATTTCCGTCTCACGCTTGAGGTATTCGGCCAATCACAACGCACTGGATAGCTGGCCAATCACAGCACACCTTGCTTTTTCAGACCGATGAGCTTTGTAAAAATCGATGCGTTTCAGAAAGGCGGGGCATAGAGGAGAAACAATAATGTACAGTATGTGGAAAATAATGTGTTTTTTAACCTTAAACCGCATAAACACATTTCATTACACCAAATACACAAAATAATGTTCTTTTTAGCAGCATCATATGACCCCTTTAAAGAAACAGTTTACCCAAATGTTAATTATTATTCTCACCATTGAGTTGTTCCTATCCTGTATGCCGTTTCCATAATTCTGAAGAATTTATGAAGACTTGAGGTAAATAATCATAAAATAATGTAAATATTTTTTCCAAAAATGAAAATTAGCCCATAAATTACTCACCCTCAAGTCATCCCAGGTGTATATGAATTTCTTCTTTCAGAAGAATCCAGTCGGAGTTATATTAAAAATTGTCTTTGATCTTTCAAGCTGTTTAATGTCACTCAATGCCACTCAGCAGGTGTTGCATGCATCAGTCCAAAAGAAGTTAAATAAAAAGCACCCATCCATTAAAAAAAAAAGTGTCTCACATGGCTCCGGGGGGTGAACAAAGGCCTCCTGTAGCGAATCGATGTGTTTTTGTAAGAAAAAAGTCATATGATGACTTGAGGGTGAGTAATTTATGGGCTAATTTAAATTTTTGGGTGAACTAACCCTTTAAATAAGAATTGGAATGCAGATTAAATGAAAGGCAGGGCAATTTGGCATTGTAATGGTTAACTGAAATTGTTTTCTAGTTTATTTTTGTTTCATAGCTGAGCGATCAAAGAATGACCCAATGGCAGCTTTCAGCTTCTGTCCTTTACTCCTGAAATACTGGCTTTTGTTGTGTTTATCCTCAGTACCGCTGTGTTATTTTAAGGTAGCATAGCCTCTGACTTCCCAAGTCAGTGCTGACAGCCGTAGGCTGAGGAGAAAGGCCACATATTTGTGTGTATCATTGTGTGTGTGTTTGTTTTTAAGGAAACGACTCATGTGTGAGTGCTCTGCATGCCAGTTTGTAATTTTAAACTGAATATGAAGAAAACAACGCCCACAGGCATAGAAATAGCATAAGCCCTTGATGACAACACAAAGACTGTGTGATTGAGTGTGTTGTGTTCATTTAGCAAATGTGCATGTAAATACAATCACTGCTGAGAGAGGCAAATAACTGTCTGTGATTTTCCACTACCCATATTTAAAGACGGCAAGAAATCAAATAATTTACTTGACTAATAAATGCCCCTCATATTATTGTGCATGATTGATTAGTGCATGTTATTAGTCTTTCATCTTTCATTGAAACATAACTTCCACCACCTCTAAAATGACATTTATTCTCATATAAATAAAAATATATAATATTAATAAAAATTATATGTATATATTTGGAAATGTCTTGATTGATGTCATATCTAGCATTTCATGATCCAATCAAATCTTGAAGGGTTTTCTATTCTGTTTCATATTATGGACGTTAATATGCATTATCACATATATAATATTATAGAAGTCCATACCATTTCATGCTTGCTTTATTATTTGGAAATTGCCTAATAACTTCTTCTTTTAATTTTGAAGTGGAATGTCAATAAGGGAAGGTGGATAATGTGTCCATGTGTATTATAATGCTATATTTGTATATTCAGAATCCATATCCATGTTGACTGTAAATTGATGTAAAAATACTACTAGAAAAAAAAACACATCGCCATAGCAACGGGCATATTAATTAAGACTGGAGTCTTCTTTCCATCAGTAAACGTAAGGTGTCTCCTGGTTGCTCAGAATGGGCTGACTATTTACCAGTTGGTTTACTAAACTCTATAAGATCCACTCCAGCAGAGTACATTGTAGTGGTGCCGGTCATGGTCAGAGTCCTACAGCGGATGAGGCAGTTTGCGTTAAAGAAGCATCAATTTGAGCGGTTGAGACTCAGTGTGGGTTGTGTATTTAGCCGTGTGTTATCTCTAACACTGCAGCTTGTCAGGTATAGAGTCACGAGAGAGAAAGGCACAGAGGAAAATCTCTCGGGCAGTGTTACTCCTGCCTGTTTACATGGGAAGGCAGCTGGGCCATGCAGACCCCGGATCATTTCAAATACTCGTAATAAAATACATCTCAATAGCAGGGTCAATTGAAATCCACTTATCAGTAAAGAAAAATGGAAATGGAAATAAATTACCTACTCTGTAGAGTGATGTTTGACGTGCATCCTCTGCTCAAGCTTATGGTCTAATGTGTGGTAGGTAGAACAACAGGCCATTTAAAACGTGTTATAGAAATAACCCATAGAGCTCTGTTGATCTAATATGTGCATGAGAGCAGTGGTTGTGATATGTCAAACTAGAGAACACAGGACTGTTTGAATGCTAACACTGTTGGATATCAGACCGTGACTCCCAGGGGTCAGTTTGCAGGGTCTGTTTATCATAATAGCCTGTGTATTCTTCAGTGATTGTGATTGTATGGAGGAATGAACACCTCCTCCCTACTGATCTCACAGCAGGTGTGTGCTTAGAGTCCTAATGAAACCCCACAATCTGTCCAATCAATGAAGGAGGTGACGGGCAGACAAGACCCGCCCCCTCTTTCAATTGCTTCTCTCTGTCCTCACTCTCTCTCTGTGAGATTGAGTCACTTACAAAAACTAGAAAAGATCTGTCCTCTAGCATTAGGTAGCTGCCCAGGTTTTGAAATGTGCATTGTTGTTGTTTTTTTTTTTTTTTAAACAGTGCCATCCATTCATCCATCCATCCATCCATCCATCCATCAAAATGAACAGCATTAAATATTTTGGGGTTGGTAGGATTTTTGTGCTTTTTTATTTTTTATAGTCACTTATGCTCAGCAAGGCTGCATTTATTTGATAAAAAATACAGAAAAACCGTAATATTGTGAAATAGTATTACAATTCAAAATAACTGTTTTCTATTTTAATATATTTTAACATGCAATTTATTTCTGTGTTAGCAAAGCCAAATTTTCAGCAGCTATTACTCCAGTCTTCGGTGTGGCATGAACATTCAATAATCATCAATTATGAATTGAAAGTTCAAAAGAACAGCATTTATTTAAAATAGAAATCTTTTGTAACATCATAAGTGCCTTTACTGTCACTTTTGTCCAATTTAATGTATTGTGCCAAATAATAATATTAATTTCTTTCAAGAAAATAATCTTACTGATCACAAACGTCTTTCTATCTATCTATCTATCTATCTATCTATCTATCTATCTCGGTTAGTGTTTAAAATTGACTGCATCTAGTTTATGTAAATAAAAAGTAACTGGAATGAACTTTGAGTAATGAATACATGTTAAGATTTCCAGCATTTGGTTACGATAGCCTCATTAGGTCACAGTGTAATGAAGCTGAGTGTTAGTGGTTGGCGCTATAAATAATGTCTAATTAGCTACAACATCCTCACCGTTCCTTGTTACTTGTATATTGAAGACGACTGCGTGGAATTGCATGTGCAAATTGATTCTGGCTGTGCTGTTACATACAGAGAAATTAGATGTGAGTTTGTGTGTGGAATTAGTATGCTGAGCTGTGTTTCCCATCCAGAATCTTCCCTATCTCTCCACCATACGAAGCTGACCTTGCTGTTCAGCCTGTTGGTGCTACGTTTGCTATAAAAAGACAGATGCATTTAAAAGCTCTCAAGAGTAATTAATCTCTATAGCTGATGTATCATTTCATGCCGCACATGCTTCTCATCTCTAAATGGAGGTTGTTTATCACTCCAGGTGTCTGTTCGGAGCTCTCACCCCGTCAATGGGAACACTAGAAAGGAGATGATTGACCGTTAACAGTGTCTAGTGAGAACACATTCATCACTGAGTTCATATTGACCCTTTCTACCCAGTGCAAAAGAAGGGATTGACAGGCAAGATTATGTCCTCTCCCAAACACTCCAGTGCTGATCCTTGTGTCAGTAAGTGATATTGTCTAAATCACTCATCTCTGCCCTGACATTGACCTCTGGCCCACACAAACAAACACACATCGTCGGCCTATTTATAGAGGCCTGTTTTTATCAGAGGTCGCCCTGCCGCATCAATCCAGTCAGGTCAGTGTCTATAAATGTGCATCTTCACTGTGAAGTGCAGCACTCAGCTGAGATTCATTAATCTATTACGGCCAATTGAGTTAGGAAAGACGAGTCTGTCTACTTTCAATCAGGGCTGAGTTAACTCAAACAACTAGAGGAAGGTTTGTCGGCGATAAGACGTCTTGTTTGAGTTCCCTGAGTTTCAGTTAAGGTTATCTGTGTGTTGGTTAATTGATGCAATTTTTCAGCATGGACAACCTCTATTCCTGCCAATGAAAAACAGATCGTAGAGTGATCAGAAAGCACTTTGGAAAGCCAAGAATGGAGACAGTCTATAAACTGTGGATGATCTGTGGATGAAGACCTCTTTTCCCGGTTTATCCAATTATCTTTAAATTGATTTCAGGCAAATTTACTGCCCTGACACCAAATGTGACCCCACAGAGGCTCAGCCAAATGCAAAACCACAAAGGAATTTAGCCTCAAAAACTTGGAGGTCTGGTGTTTATTTGGAGTCTGGTTACAGTGATATTTCTATAGTCTGTTGCTTGTATCAATGGGAGTTCTCATTGTCTCTACTTTGGTTAAAATAGTTTTGCATTTTCTTGGATGTGTCAGCTTTGGGAAATTACATTGATATATCCTTATTCCAAGATTCCAAACTAAATGTTGGCTGCCAAAAATAACTTTAATTCAACCATTTATTGTGCTTGTTTATCTTGCTTGTCCCCATGTTTTTGGCAAGTGGTGACATTTGTGTACGTAGTTTGAATGATGTGAGGCCAGTTCCGAAAGAGATGCATAGCTTTTCTAACCTAACTGTGAAGCACATAATGTCTTTTCTGTAAAAATGTCTCATCGGTAAGTTGAATTGGTAAAATTTTTATATTTCATTTTTATTTTATGTCCATTTTGCAAAATATACATAAGCATTACATATTCATTATTTTTTAAATGTTTTTTTTTTAAAATAAATATTCTATCACTAAAGATTACTTGATATTGATAGGATCCATCAGATAGATTCAAACAGTAACGTTTTTTGAACGATTAATCGAACATAAAAAAAAAATCAAACAAATTACTACTCAAAAGAGTCCTTTGTTTGTGAATCAGACTACACTGGTTGCGCTGATTGTTTTTGATTCATTAAAAAGAATCTGTTGAAAAGACTAATTTGTTTGTGAATCGCTGGTTACACTGGTGGTGCTGTATATAATTTCACGTGCACCCAGTGAGGATAACGCGATAGAAAGCCATGTTTTCTTGCCATTATTTCGCAGTTCACAGTCTTTTTATCTGCATAAAACATGCCGTATTTTGCTAAAAGGTGGTAGATTCAGTTACTTGCATGCATTTGTTCGTGCATTGCCACTGAAAACCAATGCAGGAAACACTGAAATAGATTGATTTTAGGATTTTAATAATCAATATCAAGATCATTTAAATGAAGATTGCATTTTTTTTTTTTACCCAGCTCTAATGTGTTTGATGGTATCCAGTGTTTATTTATATGCATTTATCAGTGTAAGCACACTGAACACACTAATTACTGAACCGAAACTGATCTGTGATTGTAATACTGGAGCCCCACTAGAGGCGAGTGTGTATTCCATAGTGTGCACTGATCTCATATACTGCACTGGTGCACCCTCAATGTGCAGCCAGCTGGAACTTATTACAGGACGATAAAAGCAGAACTATATGACTAGCTCCATTTCCTGTGTCAGATCCCTGGGCTGCTGCGAGCTCTAATTTCCTATTCATCCCTCCCCTGAGGGGTGCAGGGCCAAAAAGAGCTGCTGGCCAAGCGTGGATTTATGGCAGTTTTCTGGCAATGAGATGCAGGTAGATAGCATTTGGTGCAAAGGAGACCTAAGCGATTGTGATCTCAGTTTTTCCCTCTCTCCTCCTAATCTGGATTTTGAAAGCAAACAAACATCAGGGGTGCCGACATGGATTTGATTTGAAACGCATTGTTTTTTGATGGCTCCCAAATCGGTGTCTCGTATGAGAGCAGAAAATTTACCTGATGCCGAGAAACATCTGCAGCCTGTCCAATCTCATTATAGGATCTTTGGGGTTTTACTCTCCGGTAGTGTATAAATGACACGCAATTTCTCTCCATAGAACGCACGCTCAGCAATCACTGGTATGGATCTACATGTCAAGACTTCAAATGAGGCATGTGCTGTGTCCTCATGCATACATTAGCATTATCTGAACGCCAACCATTTTTCATTGACGCCATGTGATTGAAAAAGGTTTGCTGCTCCAGAAACCATTCAAGAAACGGGCTGGTTGCACCAGTTGTGCGTAAGTTAATTTAACCGAGTTACGATGTAACTTGTGCACTACAAAATACATTTGCGTTTAACCATTAAACTTAGTTGAAACGTAACTCTACAAATAAACTAAATAAAGTCTCCGACCGGGAGTAATGGTTGGAGTAAAACAGCAGACTGATTGAATTGCCCCAATAAGCTACTTGACAAACTTCAGTTCTTTAAATATATGTGATATTGATACACTCAGAGAGAGAACATTATATGAATAAATGACTTGACGAATCCTCAACACGAACACGATCTAAACAAAGCACCTCCACGTGCATGTCAAAGTAAAATAAGTCATAATAAATAAATAGAATTTCTTATGTTTTTTGGTATCAGTATTATTATTTGCAACACCCCTGGGTAGATTTTTCGTGCATCCAAGACCAATTCCTATCTACTTGAATGGGGAAATCCTGAAATCTCAAAACTGCTTGTCACACTGACATTTAAACATATTTCAAATTATTGTGCTCAAATATTTTAAAAAATCATATTTTTCAGGCTTTACAGCCAATGCGCATGTGCAGTCCTAAGCGTGCATCTCTGGACACTGACTGTTTCTATGATAACCAGAGCTTCTAACGGCAGCTTGCAGTGATGCATTGACTTTACCAATTGCCGATTGGCTCCTTATTTAGTAGACGGAACTCATTCCACCATATTGCGTGTTGCACTTTCTCCTATTCATAATAATATGAGTGCACCATCTTGGTATTTCTAAAGTCTTTGCTAGTAGTTACTAAACCTGTGGGCTGGTGCAACCCAACCCAGGATACTTTTTTTGCAGAATGAAGGTTACCATCTAGACACAACCGAATTTGGCTTCATCCAACACAGTAATAAGGGGAAGAAAGTGACATCACTGCTGAATAATGAGCTCAGAGCTCATATGGAAATGACTAAGGATTTAGGGGTTTAGGATATGATATGTCTAAGTGGCTGAAGTGGACCTAAATCGGTGAGTTAGAATGGTCAGGCATTAGTGAGCCGGCCAAATAGAGTCTACATTTTCTTTCTTTGTGTGCTTTCCCATAAGCGCTTAGGTGGAGGTTTGTGGAAATTATTCTGAATGGCATGTATTTATATGCACTCTGAGCTCTTTGAGGACCTCTGTGTCAGCAGAGTGTTTTCTCTAAACCACAATCCTCTTTGCTAGGGCAGCTGGGTTTGTCTATAGGCTAACCAGAGGTGAAACCACACTTAAGTTGTATGCTACAATATAAAATTATTCACAAATCCCCTGGAGCAAGCACCCACTCAG
This sequence comes from Sinocyclocheilus anshuiensis, assembly GCF_001515605.1. Lineage (NCBI taxonomy): Eukaryota > Metazoa > Chordata > Actinopteri > Cypriniformes > Cyprinidae > Sinocyclocheilus > Sinocyclocheilus anshuiensis. Next base: position 654,994 of record NW_015540918.1, read on the forward strand.
ATAGTGAGGCTGCACATTACATCAATAAATGATATGTTAATAGGGTCCCGAATGCTTGTTAAAGCTGCAGTAAGCAGTGTTTTGCAAACTTCCACAGGCACTCATTCTTCAACCACACACAATTTCTCCAAAACTGGCTTAATGATTGACAGGCTGAGACACGGCTTTAAAATTTCTGATTATATTGTTTAGATATGCTGATTTAGATGCTTAGAGTGCCTTTAACGTAGCTCTGTAATGTTTAAGAAATGCTTGAATGATTGAGCAGTATATGGTAACAACATGTAGTTATTTTGCATTAATTTCACTAATTATTTAGCATGACAATGTACTGCTATTGCACAGCTTTTCAGTTTAGATGGCATGATGTGAAGCATTAAAGTTAATGTGTTAATTTGTGTGAGAGAAGTAAATTACATTCATTATATGATGAATTTAATTTCCAATGAAGCGTGAAATATGGAATATCATACAAACGTTAATTAGAAGACATCAAATGACAGCGGTAAAACTTTTTTGTTGCATATGTACTGTAAGTGTGGGGAAATTTTGTTTTAAGATTAATCGTGAATTATTGGCTTTAAATTATTAATCATCAGTTGTCTGAGGTTGTTTATTTGTTAACTAAATTTTTAATTTAGGATCGATCATTTTGGTTTTGATTCAACCTTTATACATAATATATATATATATTTTTTTTTACCAAGATAAAAAGCGTTCTGAATCTTTTCATAATAAAGTAATATGGAATAAAGGACAAATAGGTGTTTGGTACTGATATGAGGTTGCACAAACTTCTACACAGATGCATATTTCATAATAAAGTAATATGGAATAAAGGACAAATAGGTGTTTGGTACTGATATGAGGTTGCACAAACTTCTACACAGATGCATATTTCATAATAAAGTAATATGGAATAAAGGACAAATAGGTGTTTGGTATTGATATGAGGTTGCACAAACTTCTACACATTAGATGCATATTTCATAATAAAGTAATATGGAATAAAGGACAAATAGGTGCTTGGTATTGATATGAGGTTGCACAAACTTCTACACATTAGATGCATATCTATGGATGCTTCAACTCACACACATCTCAATAAACAGTCTTTTCTTAGTGATCTTGGTGTGCTCAAGTGCAATGCACATCTATGCACATCTGTTAGTAAAGCCGGTTCTGTAATCAGCAGTAAATCATCATCACGTGCTTTCAGATGGAGCAGAATTTACTACACATAGCCGTAGTTCACTGACAAGTTACGCAAAAAAAATCGCAGACGATTTTATTGCGCAATTCTGAAATCGAAGAAATCGTTCACGATTATTCTCAGTGAACTACGGTTCTGTGAAGTAAATGCTGCTCCATCTGAAAGCATGTGAAAATACCACATTTAGTAACATATTTTTACTCCAAACTCACTTCATAACGTCAGTCGAGTGTTTGAAATAAATACTTCTGTGAGATGATGTGGCTTCTTACACAGAATAAGGCACGCAACATATTTCATAGTATTTAAGCAGTGATAAAGGCATAGCATTATAAATATACTTTATTTTAATGAAAATTATAGTAATATAATAAACCGTATATTGCTGTAGTCGTGTGTTTATTAGTCACGTTGAATCAATGAAAGCAGCTGAATCTTCTGTTTATTCAGATGCAGTGATAGGAATTTCCTGCCTATGGAAATAGGCAGGAACAAACGCATGACAATCGCAGCTTCTGTCGAATCACGATCTTGATTCCATTTTGATTTATCATGCAGCCCTACTGCATGACTTGAGCTCATTCAAAAGCAATTCATGTTGTCATTTATTTCCTGGAAATAAACCTGCAGAATGTGGTATTCCAGGTGCAGAGCCTCTCTCTCTCCAAACATATGGTTCTGCCCATACTCTCTGTGATGCCTGAGGAGATTAATGTTGGGGTTTCTCTTGCCATGTGACTGTGGCTGCCCATCCAGAGACCTTTGGACCGGTCTTGAGTGAGTTCATACAGAACTGATGAATGTTTGGCAGTGGAGGTGATTTGCTGTGGTTTAGACAGCTATGATTTCACTCTCATGTGAAACACAACAAGGAACAGAGCAGAATCTGAGCCAATAATAGAGATCAGAGTGGAAATATGTTCTTATTTACGGCCACATGCCTCAGTAAATTTAGTTAACATTTTGATCTGGACTGTAAAATGTTCTCAGTAATAATAATGTGTTTAGCAGATGTCAGTCAATAATTAAATTTACTCACATTTTTTAGTTTTTGCTCATGGCTCATGGCTGTTGCAGATGATCAAATGGTACATGAACCTGACATGTCATTCACCCTCCTGTATGTGTACACACTCTAATTTAGAATATATTTAAAAAAATTATTGTAAATAATATTTCACAATATAACTGTTTTTACTGTATTTTTTTTTTTATCAAATAAATGCAGCCTTGGTGATCATAACAGATTTCTTTCGAAAACATAAAAAAATTGTACCAACTCCAAGTATTTTAACGGTGTGTGTGATTGACATATTATAGAATTACATCATGTTTGACCTCCATATGGCTGTGTACCCAGCGGGAGGTGATGTTAAAAGTGACCACCAGAATGTGAGTCATATATCTGATGGAACTGTCTATCAGCTGTAAGATGCTGTCTATGTAATCGCTTAAATATAGAGCAGACATGGAATCGTGTGTGGGCTGTGGGCTCAGTGCAACATTTCATCCAAAATAAGTCTGTAACAAATAAGTACCATAAAAAATCTGGCACAAAACCCAACTCTTAAAGAAACCAGTTCAGTTTTTGAAAACACTGGACATTTAAGAAAGCGGAACCTACAGATTTTTCATTTGCTTTTGTGTTGACGCCTTGGCTTGCATCCATTTCTAGCTAATTTGTGTAAAAACAGGCCACTCTATTTCAATCGAGAACCATGTTGATTTTATGACTCTTGGCAGAATAAAAATTAAGGCAAAACAGATGTTTTATTTTAGCTTGGATAGGGATTGTTGCATCAGTAATAAGCCTCAGAAATGCCCAGATTTATTTCTTAGGATTAGCTTGCCTGTTATTTCTTATATTAGCACATTTCAAACAACTCACAGGTGAGGAGCATGTAAATTAGCCATTGGATTTAACAAGAAACTAGCATAATGCAGGAGTATTTCTATATATGTGACATTGTGGAGTAAGAATATGAATGTTAGATCCATAGTATGTTTATATGTTTATAAAGTATATATAAATACACACACACACACACACACACACACACACACACCAGAAATGAATATATATATATAATATTTATATTATTCACTGATTCATTGATATCAGTTATATCATTTTATGCTGTTTTCCAATATTTATTGCACATTTATGTGCAATTTAATGCTGTCTCTTTTTCTTTTTTTTTGAGAGTTATATTCGGATACTGTTCCTTTAAATTACTTATTCTTGTAAATTGCTTACAGTGTAATTACTTTTAAATAACAGCTCGAGTTCGACTTCTAATTGGTGTTGAGCAGGTTTTGGGTCAGGATGTTCATGTTAAAACGGATCAGGTTTGTTTGGATTGGGTTTTCAAGCTGTGTGCGGTTTCAAACTTCACTTGTCCATTCAGTTGAGTTTAAATTCAGCTTTGACAGATATTGACAGCACATCTACCTTTCTGCTAAATTAAACCTGCTGTCTGAAGCTCAAATACATGCGTACGGGACTGTAAGCGTACTATGTGCCCTTATCAATAGCCGTCTGTCTGTCCTTCCTCATCCACATGGTTGGCAGCAGTTTGGGTGCAAAGACACGAGTGGGTTCTGTGGGAGCAGATAGAGAGGTGGTCCCTGCAGAGACCTCTGGGTTTGTTGATGTAGGGTAATTGTCAAGGCAAAGAGGTGGGTTAGGGATATCAAACTAAACTGCGTCTTTGTGAGGTTTATGGATATGTTGTGTACACTCAGAGGAAGGTGGAAATGTAATGAATGACCAGTGAAACCTCAATATGAATGAAGCCACTCACAAAACAAACGCCGCATTAGCCAAAAGCAACATCAGGTAATATATGTCAGTACTGCAAAAACTGACTTTGTCCTTACATCGCTCTCCAGGTTTTTACATGCTTATAGTTTACAGGTTCTTGATGAAGGAAATACATCTGCAGAGACCAAAACTTTTGTAGGCTTTTATAAGATTACAGCCTATAAACTAGCAATGAGAGCTAGTATTTTCTTTAGTTTCTTGTAGCGTACATAAACATTGAGTTTCTTCTGCAAATACACTCACCTGAGGAAAGTTAGCTGAACAGTGGTCATTTTCAGGAGTCTGGGGTTAATCTTGTCTGGTCAATTCTAAACCGATTTTATCAGCGTAAATTATAATGCAGTGATATCCACACCAGTCTGAATTAGTTTGCACTGTGTTATTTTAGAATTTTAATATACTATTATAGTATTAATATTTTGAATTCACTTTTATTTTTAGTATTTTCAATTTTCATTTTTAATTTTAGTTCAACTTTTAGTGTTTATGTTATGTGCTTTTGTCTTTTTTTGCTTGTTTTTTTTAAATATTTGTATTTAGATTTGTTTTAAGTGTTAGTAATTTAGGTACTTCAACATCAATTAGCAAAAAAAGTTTTTTAATGATTAAACATTTAGTCAATAACAACACTGTAGGCACCACATGATCAGTATAGTTTAGTACCTGGACATTTTTTAAATCTTTTTATTCAAAACATTTCTCACTGTCACATCTAACATTCCCCAAAGGCAAACATAATGAGGGTTAAACAGGCCACTAACTTTTAATTTAATCTTCCTCTTTCATTAAAGGCTTACTTCACCCAAAAATGAAAATCCTGTCATTTTCTCACCCCCATTTTGTTGCAAACCTGTATGACTTTCTTGCATCTATTAAACACAAGACGATTTTTTGAAAAATGCTTTTCTTTTTTTTTGTCCATATAATGACAATCTGATATCAGTTTTAAAATACCAGCACAACTGTGAAAGAGGCTTTTGTCTGACTGATATTTTGGTGTTGGCATGCTCAGATAGCGGGTATTAGCAGCATACCATGATGTCATGTAATTGTTGACTGAAAATCAGTAACCGAACCAGACCATGTTCCACAACAATGATTTGCAGCACTGATGTGTCTCCTGAATCCATTAGAAGATCTATAGCCTTTTGTTCAATGTCAGAGATGTGTGAAGTCCAAAATGTCCAAGATCGTCCTGTACCCATATTTTTGATTGCAACACAGTATCAGATGTGTTGAACTCTTTCTAGTTCACATCTAATGACTTCCATACACTCTTAAAAATAAAGGTTCTTTAGGTTTTAAAGGTGTCATATGATGCTATTTTAAAGATCATTATTTGGTGTAACAGAATATGTTGACATGTTTTAATGTTCAAAAAACACATTATTTTTCAAATACTGTACATTATTGTAGGTCCTCTATGCCCCGCCTCTCTCAAACATGTCGTTTTCAACAAAGCCCCCTCCTTTGACAAGCGCAGTCTGCTCTGATTGGCCAGCTGACCCAGTGCATTGTGATTGGCCGAACACCACAAGCACGTGTCGGAAATGTAACGCCCCTTAATCACGAACTTCAGCTTTCAAAGTAAATATCAAGACAGTTAATAATGTCGTTAGTTTTACCATCAGTTCAAGCCCGAAAGGCCAACTCGAGTTGCATGACAGACACAGTGATGATGCAGTACACAAGCCGCGCATATATATATATATATATATATATTATAGCATTTAAAAATCTTACAAAAAGTGACACCAGACTTTTGAAAGGTAGTGTATATCAGATATTTTTGGCTGTTAGTTTAATGGTTGGTGGGACATTGAAAATGACAGACAAAATGTTGTCATTGAGTTTCACAGACCATCAATGACAGACCCCTCTCAAACTGTGTTTACATCAACCCTCAAACAAATGAACTGTGAAGGCAAATGAGATGACTCAAGACATTAAATTCATAAACGATAAACTTAAAATTTGATATGCATTAATTTGCATACATTACTAGCAGAAATTTGAAGACTTGATAAAGCCAGGTTCTTGTCATTTTGTTGATATCTTTAAAGTTTTTTACAGCGAGATTATGTGTATCTCTTTTTATCATTGAATAAATTTAAAAATACTGTCAACAGCCATAAAAAATGACCTTTCACCGTGTCTTTAGGAATACAATGTTGTATAAAAACAGCAAGTGATATATAAACAAAACCCTCTGTAAAAACATTCAGAATATAGAAAGTTAAGAGATTTAGTGCATGAGAAAAAAATTCGGTTTGAGAAAACGGTCTTTAAAGGTATGTATTGCAGTTTTAATCTAATCTACAGGTACAAATAGATAAGGTGCAATAAAAGAGGCTGTGTTTTGGATGTTTTCTTTCCATTAGTCTGAAACAACACTTAATGAAAATAGCCCAAAATCTCAAAATAGACCAGTGCATGAAAAAACTGAATGGCTGCATCCTTTAGATGCTTGTAGTGTCTTGCCTTAAGTTGAACTCCTCAATGTACTGTCACGGAATCATGGACCCTTTTTCCATGCTAATAGTCATTGCATCCCAGGAACTTCATAGGTTTAGCAAAGGACAGACACCTTCTGTACAACAAGACATGCAGAATGCATGCAAAAAGAGGCAAAAGATCTTTCTGGGTAGAGTTTGCCCCTTACGTGGGGTTGCATTTCTTTTTTATGGACACGAACCAGACCTGCTTGACAGAACCACCAACATGGTCAGAGATAAGCGTCTTAGGTCTGTACTTATGGTACAGTGCAGCCCTGTTAGCTGTAGTTTGCTCTATGAGAGTGGCAGTAACTGCAGAGGTCACTGTGTACAATGTATAGGGCAGAGAGGATGCTGGCTGAGGACGGGAGAGATACACAAAGCAGCTTGTGTAAGATGAGAGTCGGCCTCTAGATTTACACTGACAGCAGGAATGTGTGGTTTTAATCAGAACAGACCTTCAGTCTCTCTCCTTCAGTGACTGTGCTCGTGTGCGGGGCTTTGATTAGCTGGACTGCTGCCCTGTGCCCAGCCGAGAGGGTCCTGCCAAACCCGACGGGGAGGTACAAGCTGCGGTAAGGACACCGTAAGCCCAGAACAGATGGATTGCAGTGTGTTTCTGCCCCACTGTGGTCCTGCCAACTCTGAGTCTATAATGATGTGTCAGAGACCCACGATGCACTGTCAGATATATTCAATACAATGTGCCATAACAGCTGGGTTGAAAAGTATTACAGTTACAGTTATGAGATGTTGCCCATGGAACCTTTTAAATGTTTTTTTTTTTCTTTTTGGCTGACATCTCCAACAAGCTCTTTATGGTTTTAGTTAACTACAATAGTCCTGCTATTGGCAGATTTCATGCACATGCATATGTGCTTTAGACAAACACTACACTCTAAAAAATGCTGGGTTGTTTCAACCCAATGTTGGGTCAAATATGGACTAACCCAACTGTTGGGTTAAA
>NW_015540918.1:671432-683623 GCF_001515605.1 Sinocyclocheilus anshuiensis
AAAATTTAACCCAACAGTTGGGTTAGTCCATATTTGACCCAACATTGGGTTGAAACAACCTTTTTAGAGTGTATACACACTGTCATTATCTGCACTTCTAATTCAGCCTGTCTGCATGCATAAATGAGTGTGGCCTCTAAACCCAAGGTTCAAGGTTAATTGTTATACTAGCTGGTTTAAGTTCACACCTTTCCATGCCTACTGCAGTCGGAGACCAAAGTACCACTATAGTGTCTAACAGGCACTGTCTAGATGCTAAAAAGGTCAATTATCTATCAAGGTACTGGGGATGCTAATTAGAATCCATCTATCCATTATGATGAGCCCTGTAATATCTACGGGTAAAATATGAAATTTCAAATGTGAATGGTGATAAATCTTGGTCACAAGGAAAAAATAAATAAATAAATAAAATTGTGAGATCACTTAATTCCTCCTTGTGGCAGAACTATTTTGTGTAATGTAGCTTTTAAATCAATGTCTTAATCAAAAACAATACACAGATGGGATGCAACAGAATGAAAGATTAAGTATATTTATTTCTGAGTGTCCACTAAATCATTGCAATTGTACATCTCTTCCCTTGTGTGATGAAAGGATGATGTCATTCCCTGTATCTCAATTAATCTAATTAAAATAGTTCCTGCATCTTCACACTGGCCCTGTGAGCATGTGCCAAAACATAATTATGATCTTCGTCTCACGGAATACTCAAGCACATGGTGTGATGATGCACCAAAGCCAGATAATTGGAAGCTTTATGCTAATGAAGATTTGGAAGACAGAAAAATAAAGAGCAGACCAAATCCAGACTGACAAAGCGTGAGAACAAGCGCGTTGTTTGCATTATAATTGTATTCTGCATGAAGCAATGAACCTGCTTTACTATACAAAAATAATGTGCACATTGTTTATGCTCGGTGAATATACCATCATTGTTAGATTTCAATTAGTCATTAATCGGAGAAGTGGTTTGGGCTCATGGCTGGTAACCAGAAGGTTGGTGGTTTGATCCTTGCAGGAAGTGTGCCATGAGCCAATCAGAGCTTGAGGAAGGTACTTAACCCCAGGATGCTCCAGGGGAATTGTGAATGTAATAAGTTCATGGCGCTGTTCTGTGGTGACATCATGTGAACATTGTGAAAATAAATTCCATAGTTGTGTGGCGATTAATGATTGTAGTATCTAATTACTTAGCAGTGCAGACAGACTCATTTATTCAGTTTAATGCTGATAATACACGGGGCAACTTTTTGAGCAGTGTTGCCGGGCAACGGGCAACCAGATGAGACACAGGGCCCACGACTGATCTAAAGTATCCAGATAGACATTTGTTACCCATTTTCAATGGGAAAGTTCCCAAGCAGCATTGCTCAAAAAAAGTTGCCCGGCAAAATTGCTCAAAAAGTCCCGTGTCCCGTATCATCAGCCTAAGACTGCTTAAGGAAAGACAGCGGAGGAACCAAAGGTGTATGTTTGCCCAGAGGAAAGTTGAATTGAATTGAGTTCTCAGTTGTTTCATCAATCAAGATTAATGTATATGAAAAAATTGTTCATATACAGTTTGAGTATAGATCAATAAATAAAACAATGTGGATAGCAGCTTAAATTATTTTGTGTATAACTTTGTCAACTCATTTGTTTCTTTGTTAATTTATTTTAAAAGGATAGTTCAACCAAAAATGAAAATTTACTCACGTATCATTCTAAATCTGCGACATTCTTTGTTGTATGGAAAACAAGATATTTTGAAACGTTTCCTTTTCTGTGTGGAGTTCAATATGGGTCCAGTGTTGTTTGGTTCCAAAATATCTTCTTTTGATTTTTTGCAGAAGAAAGTAAGTCATAAAGGTTTGAAACCACATGAGGGTGTGTAAATGATGACAGAATTTCCATTTTCTGGTGGATTATCCCATTAAGATGAAACATCTAAGGCAACATTTGATGAAAAATATGTGTGTTTATATTAAAATTGGAGGCAAAAGACTCTTGACTGCACATTTTGGAGTCTGAGCACAGTCTGAGACATTTTTGAAGTCTCTTCCAGTACACTTTAGCTATATGTGAGAATCTGTAGACTTAAGCAAAATCTCAAATTTAATTTCAAAAGTCTCCATTTCATCTCATTGCTGTCTATGAGAAGCAACGGAGAAAATGAAGAGATTTGTTTTTGAGATTTCTTTCATGTGAGTGGTTTCAGTTGGTAGGGACATTTTAAAATCAATCAACCTGTGGTTGTGCATCTGTGGTTCAGTGAAGAACCAATAACATCCATACAACAACCTTTTCATTGCACAAAAGGTTCTTTATAATTGGAAAGAGTTCTTTGTTCTTCACTCTAAATAAATGGTTATTTTAAGAACTGTTTATTGTAAGATTCTTTAGGGAACCAAAAATGGCATCACTGCAAAAAACCCTTTTGGAACCTTTATTTTTAAGAGTGCATGTGACATAATTCTCTATTTTCCCTGTTTGTCTCTCCATAGGATCCCTCCTTCTCCCTGCTGATCCATGATAAACTGCAGGTGCCCAACAGCACACGCAAGGCGTGGAACGAGCGTGATGGTCGCTGTGGGTCCAGTGTTGTTTGGTTCCAAAATATCTTCTTTTTGATTTTTTGCAGAAGAAAGTAAGTCATAAAGGTTTGGAACCACATGAGGGTGTGTAAATGATGACAGAATTTCCATTTTCTGGTGGATTATCCCATTGAGATGAAACATCTAAGGCAACATTTGATGAAAAATATGTGTGTTTATATTAAAATTGGAGGCAAAAGACTCTTGACTGCACATTTTGGAGTCTGAGCACAGTCTGAGACATTTTTGAAGTCTCTTCCAGTACACTTTAGCTATATGTGAGAATCTGTAGACTTAAGCAAAATCTCAAATTTAATTTCAAAAGTCTCCATTTCATCTCATTGCTGTCTATGAGAAGCAACGGAGAAAATGAAGAGATTTGTTTTTGAGATTTCTTTCATGTGAGTGGTTTCAGTTGGTAGGGACATTTTAAAATCAATCAACCTGTGGTTGTGCATCTGTGGTTCAGTGAAGAACCAATAACATCCATACAACAACCTTTTCATTGCACAAAAGGTTCTTTATAATTGGAAAGAGTTCTTTGTTCTTCACTCTAAATAAATGGTTATTTTAAGAACTGTTTATTGTAAGATTCTTTAGGGAACCAAAAATGGCATCACTGCAAAAAACCCTTTTGGAACCTTTATTTTTAAGAGTGCATGTGACATAATTCTCTATTTTCCCTGTTTGTCTCTCCATAGGATCCCTCCTTCTCCCTGCTGATCCATGATAAACTGCAGGTGCCCAACAGCACACGCAAGGCGTGGAACGAGCGTGATGGTCGCTGTGACGTGTGTTCCACCCACCTGAGTCAGCTGAAGCAGGAGGCCGTCCACATGGTGCTGAGCCTGGAGCAGTGTGATGTATCTCCTGGCTCTCCTCCATCCCTGGCCTCCCTGGTGGGATCCCGCAGCATCCTCCAGGGTCCCACACCACCTCGAGACTGGGCGTTCCTCCCTACAGGTTACCATTCCTCGGCCTCCTCCACCTCTGCTACCGTTTCTGCCACCACCTCCAGTTCTACCCCAACAACCACCAATGCAAGCAACGGCGGCAGCTCCCACCACCCAGCCTACCCCAAACACGGATCCAAACCCAACAGTCTTGGGGTGAGCAATGGTGTGGAGAAGAAGAACAACTCGCCAGGCCATGCAGGAAAGTCCACAGGACCGCAACAGCCTCATCTATCCAGCAGCCCCAACAACACTAATGGAACTGTGTTGAGTTCTGTCGCACTCCAAGCTCACCAGCACCTGGACGGCACCTGGACATCTGGACACCTGTCAAGAGCCAATGGCGTCACACTCTATCCTTATCAGGTAGGCATATGTCAAGTCTTATGCATCAATCTAGCGATCTATCTATCTGTCTGTCTGTCATTTGTTTGGTCTGTCTATCGTTCCATCTGTCTGAAGTCTTTCTATCTATAGTTTGTTCATTTGTTTTGTCTATTGTTCTATCTGTCTATCTTTTTGTTAATAGTTTGTTCTGTCTATCATTCTATCAATCTTTCTATCTGTCTGTCTGTCCATCTTTCTGTCTGTCATTCTTTTGTTCTGTCTATCTGTCCATCCGTCTGCCTGTTTGTCTGTCCATCTGTCTTTCTGTCTATTGTTTGTTGGATTTGTCCATCAGTCCATCTGTCTGTCTATCTGTTTGTCTTTCTTTTTCTCTGTTGTTCATTTGTTCTATCTATCTATCTATCTATCTATCTATCTATCTATCTATCTATCTATCTATCTATCTATCTATCTATCTATCTATCTATCTATCTATCTATCTATCTATCTATCTATCTATCTATCTATCTATCTATCTATCTATCTATCTATCTATCTATCTATCTATCTATCTATCTATCGAGCGTGATTTGACCAAGTACAACATGTTCCAAGTACAACAGGAACATCATTCCAATCAACCAATCAGAATTGAGAGATAACTTTTCAGGAAATGTCAGTTTTAGGCTTACAATCAGGATTAGGTGCTTCTACACCCTTGTTAATCAGCTATCATTCTATCTATCTATCTATCTATCTATCTATCTATCATCTGTCTATCTGTCTGTCTGTCTGTCTGTCGTCTATCTATCTGTCTGTCTGTCTGTCTGTCCTTCTGTCTTTTGTTCGTTCTTTTGTACTGTATGTCTATCTTTGTTCATTCTGTCTATCATTCTAATTGTCTATTGTTCATTTGTTTTGCCTGTCGTTCATTCTATCATTCGATTTGTCTTTCTATATATCGTTAATTTGTTCTATCTACAATTCTATCTATCATTCTATCTGTCTGTCTGTCCTTTTGTCTATTGTTCTATCTGTCTGTCTATCTTTCTGCCAATCGTTCATTCGTTCATTCTGTCTATCTTTCTGTCTGTCTGTCTGTCGGTCTGTTTTTCAATCTTTCTGTTTATTCATTAATTTGTTCTGTCTGTGATTCTATCTATCTGTGTGTCTGTCTGTCAATTGTTACCTTTGTATTGCGTCATTACGTTAATATTAATAACATGCCAGTGCATCCTGGAAAGTGCCTATGTAGAGTGTTCTAAATCAGTCACTTATGAGGCTCAGATAGGATGCTGCCTAAAGGTAACTGCTTATGTCAGCAGCAGACTTCAAGACAGCTCATTAGTTTTTTGGAACAAAACCTTAATTTTTCTATTCATGGTTGGAGAGTTGACGTCCCTCTGGGGAGAAATGCCACCTGATGTAATGAGGTACTGTTTGCACATTGTGGTTAATGTTGTAATCTGATGATACAGTCCTTTGGTAAAACTTCTGGGCCTAATGTGCATTAGTAATGATTTGGGTGGAAGGAATTACATTTTATATAGACTGCATGGAGTCAGGGGAACTCTTAGAGATAATCAATTTGATTCATTTGTTTGGATAAAAGCCTAGTTCTTTTGGTCTACTGTGTTTGCGGAGACGGAGGAACCTTGGAAGGCGAGTTCATTTAGTTTCTCCCCTCTCTGTAATGGGATGGTATCTTGATTATATCACTGGAGAACAAACAAATCAATTCTGTCAGGCAGGTGAGTGACATTCAGTCCACTTGAGACCTAATTCCTAGTTATTTCACTCTTAGATCCAAGGTTAGTGCATTTCTACCCGCAAGAGTCAACATATCATATTTGAACAAGGATTTGAAAAAGGTCCAAATGAGAGATTTTGTTTTAAGAGGGGTAATTTAGTCTTTGGCGAATGTTGTCAGTCTTCAGTCTTAATTGGAAAAGAACTTGCAGCAAACTGAATTTAGGCACTCAGGAGTCTATTTAGTAAAGCCTAAGTGAATTAAGTCACAGCAGGTTGATTTGATCTCATCAGAGAGATGTCTTCTCTGGAGTCACAGTGGCTTATCAGGGAACGTCAGCTGGTTTAGCGTACAAAGGAATGTTGAATAGCACAGAATCAGTTGCTCTGTGGAGTTTCAAATCTTATAAAATAAATTCAACCATACATATAGTATTGTTACCTTTAACATTTAATGATTTGTCAGGATGACCAATGTTTCTTGAGCTGCGTTCCAATTTACAAGGTCCCTATGTAGTGTACACTAATCCCTATACACTCGGCTCAGTATATCTGTAGAAGTTCAATTCACTTCACAAAATTTGTTCAATTTGTGGATGATTAATATATTTGTGTAAATATAACAAATATGAAAATACATACATACACACATACACAGTTTTTTTTTTATTTAAAGAAGATTCCAATCCAATGTATAGTTAACATCTGAGGCTTAATACTATAAAAAAGCAATAATTGTTTTTCAGTTAGAGTGTTTTCAGCTTGTTTATTTTCATATAAAAATATTGCATGCAGTTGCTTCAAAAAATAATATAAACATCATTCAGTGTAAATTATGATAATCATAATTAATAATCGCAATTACAATTTCAAGGGAATAATCAACAATTATGATTTTTGACATAATCATGCAGCCCTATTGAACCGTGTCCTTTTCTTTTTTAAATTTACACCAAAGTTTTTTTTTTTTTTTTTTAAAGTAGTGTATGTACAGTAGATGTTCCTAAATGTGTTTTAATATTGAAATGACACCTAATGCACTATGGGATTTCTTTTGAGAAAGAGACACTGTATCTGTCATGCGTATTTAATGTGGAGTATGTTGTGATAGTACGGCTCTACTTCAGGCAGTTGTGCATAATTTTTAAGTCTGTTTCTCAATGAGACCTTCCACATACGCAAACATCTGCAGAATTTGATTCTAACATTTGCTTCTGCTCAAAACGCACAGATTCAAGGTGAAGCTTTGCCGTAACCACAGATTTTAATTAGGGATACCATAAAAGAGTGAACACATACTACTAATAACAACACATTATTAATAATAACCAGTGTTGGGAGTAACGCATTACAAAAGTAATAATATTACAGTAGTATACTACTTTTTGCTGTAACGCAGTAATATAACGCATTACTAATAAAATTTGGGTAATATTATTAAAGTTTAACTAAAAATAACAAAATCTGTTTTTATTAAATCATAGTCTATATATAAAATGAATGAATATGCAAAATATTTGACTTAAATAGCCTAATTATCTGTATGACTGCTCGAGAACGCCGTTTGCTTTCAATTTCGCATTGAATTATCCTAATTCATTTTGGCTTGTTTAGCAACTTTTCTAAAAATTTGTAGTAAAAAATGTTCATTCTTGTTTTCTCCTGAAACCGTTCAAAATAGCCTATAGGCTAGGTATTGTGTTTATTGTTTGTACATGATAATATTTCGCTTTATTTACCGGCGTTATTTATGAATGCAATAATGCGATTTGTGCTTATTTTTTTAACCTAAACTACAATGTAACATTAATGTAGACCTACATAGCCTAGCGGTATCTAAATATGATTTCATATAGTTTATGCTATATAGACCTACCACATTACCCTCCACTGGATGTAGAATGAGCAGCAATAAACTACATTTTGGCATTTTATAATACTTCTGTGGATATTTTGGTGAAAGTAACTCAAAAGTAACTCAAAACTCAAAGGACGCATTACAATTCAGAGACAGTAATATTGTAATGTAACTAATTACTTTCAAAAGACAGTAGACAGTAATATATAATGTATTACATTTTAGAAGTAACTTGCCCAACTCTGATAATAACACATACTGTAATGTCATAAAATAGGACCTTTCCAGTGATTAAATTTATATTAAGGACATAATACTAAAACATAAGCATATTGCGATTAGATATTATTTGGTACAGAAAAATAAACACATAATTGTTGTCATAGGCCTTATCTCACTTAATCTTCATATACTGTATAAGACCAATAATCTGGACCAAGTGTGGTTTTTACATTTTTTGTCAGCCTTGTCAGCCTTGATTGGAGGTTTTGATGGTGGATTAAATGAACAGTTGTCTTTTATCTTAAATCCGCAGACTGGTGGATTGTGTTAGTGTATGTGTTTTTGAGAGAGAATGAGAAATCAAGAACAGGTTGTGATTTTAATTTGGCTAGCAGACAAAAAACTACTCTGAAATGTTGACATCATGAGTTCATCAGGAGTAAATTGTTAATTTCAAAGCATTTGAAAGTGGTAAAACCATAAGCCATTACATAATATAGAATATGTGGTCTCAGTATGCATTTGACAACGTCCTTGAATGTGACTTGTTGAGTCAGAATCTGTCTATTTTATAATAACACATTTTCAAGTCCTTTGAAAGGATGTTCACTGTAATTGAACAGGCACATCTAAGAATTCAAATGAATACTTTAAGCAAAAAAACTGGGTAACTGTGTTTGACTTTATGATATTTCGCTAAAAGATGCTAGAGAAAAGTTTGATGTTACTGACGTCAAACTTGACCCTTTTTTTTGATGGACAATATATCTGTGAAGTGTCTTTCAAAATATTTTTTGTGCCATATTTTTATTTATTAATGATGTAAATATTTATTAAAATGTTATATAATAATATTTGTATAGATAATATAACATTTTAATATTTAACATAACTTTTCTAACAGCAAATAATGACTGAATTTTATTTAACTATATCTATCGAGTTAACTATCTAAGGCTAACATTCTGGCTAAGAATTTGGTCTTGAATGTGTCTTTCAGTCAGAGTGTTTGATTGGGTCCCAAAAGATTCTCATGGTTGGAGTTTTGGTGGGTCTAATCTTGATTGTGCCAGTTGTTAAACAGTATGGTGGAACAAGGAAATCATTAGGCTGTAGATGGGGCACACCCTTCACCTCACTCTAATCACGTCTTCCTTTAGACACACGTTCTCTCTGGATTGGGTTTCTCAGCTCTCCCTTGTTCTTTCTGTTCTTCTCCTCCTATATAATGTATTACATTTTAGAAGTAACTTGCCCAACACTGATAATAACACATACTGTAATGTCATAAAATAGGACCTTTCCAGTGATTAAATTTATATTAAGGACATAATACTAAAACATAAGCATATTGCGATTAGATATTATTTGGTACAGAAAAATAAACACATAATTGTTGTCATAGGCCTTATCTCACTTAATCTTCATATACTGTATAAGACCAATAATCTGGACCAAGTGTGGTTTTTACATTTTTTGTCAGCCTTGAGGGGATATTTTGGAGGTTTTGATGGTGGATTAAATGAACAGTTGTCTTTTATCTTAAATCCGCAGACTGGTGGATTGTGTTAGTGTATGTGTTTTTGAGAGAGAATGAGAAATCAAGAACAGGTTGTGATTTTAATTTGGCTAGCAGACAAAAAACTACTCTGAAATGTTGACATCATGAGTTCATCAGGAGTAAATTGTTAATTTCAAAGCATTTGAAAGTGGTAAAACCATAAGCCATTACATAATATAGAATATGTGGTCTCAGTATGCATTTGACAACGTCCTTGAATGTGACTTGTTGAGTCAGAATCTGTCTATTTTATAATAACACATTTTCAAGTCCTTTGAAAGGATGTTCACTGTAATTGAACAGGCACATCTAAGAATTCAAAGGAATACTTTAAGCAAAAAAACTGGGTAACTGTGTTTGACTTTATGATATTTCGCTAAAAGATGCTAGAGAAAAGTTTGATGTTACTGACGTCAAACTTGACCCTTTTTTTTGATGGACAATATATCTGTGAAGTGTCTTTCAAAATATTTTTTGTGCCATATTTTTATTTATTAATGATGTAAATATTTATTAAAATGTTATATAATAATATTTGTATAGATAATATAACATTTTAATATTTAACATAACTTTTCTAACAGCAAATAATGACTGAATTTTAATTAACTATATCTATCGAGTTAACTATCTAAGGCTAACATTCTGGCTAAGAATTTGGTCTTGAATGTGTCTTTCAGTCAGAGTGTTTGATTGGGTCCCAAAAGATTCTCATGGTTGGAGTTTTGGTGGGTCTAATCTTGATTGTGCCAGTTGTTAAACAGTATGGTGGAACAAGGAAGTCATTAGGCTGTAGATGGGGCACACCCTTCACCTCACTCTAATCACGTCTTCCTTTAGACACACGTTCTCTCTGGATTGGGTTTCTCAGCTCTCCCTTGTTCTTTCTGTTCTTCTCCTCCTTGAGCTGAGCTCTGTATAAGTCTTTTGTGACTCCTCTGCTTTTCACTTCTGTTTACTTTGGCTAAGATCTGTTTTATTTTCTGTATCTCTCCCCCTTTCGCTCTCTTTCATTGCCCAAGGGCTGGTTTTTGTGCACACTAAGCTGTTAAGCTTGTGCTGGAGAGTCACTCCGATAGTGGCAATTACCTTGGATGCAGGACCTTGTTATAAAAACAGATTGTGTGCCACACACAGAGCTCTGACATTCCATGTGGACTTTGTCTTATCCCTTACAAAATCTCCTCAAGAAGGGCTCTTTTCTAAGACCCACATCCCTGAATGTGAACGTGGCTCCCACCCAACGGACACTTACAGCTTGTGCCCATGTCTACATCACAGGCCCATTTAAAGGCATGACGAGGCAACTTCAGTCTTGAATATGTTTTTATATAAACTGTTGAATCTATGTTTATCATTTCAAGAAAAAAGTCCTTTGTTAAACTGGTTCCTTGGCTGGAGTTTATGCTATGGGCAGAGAGCATCTGTAAGGCATAGGGGGGTCTCCTTTGCTCTGTCAAGAGCTATTCAATTGATTAATTCAAAGAGTCTCTCTACTTCATAGATTGTACACAAACTGAATACAAATATACCCTACTTTACATTCATCAGGTCAAGCGAGCTGGCTACTCGCCTACTCCTTCATGTCATAATCAATGTAAATCTTGCCAAAATAAGAACAGAAGAATTGCATGAGTCACCATTGACAACAATATGTGTCTTGCTTTAATGGTTGCCACGTATTTGCAACAGCCATTCAGAACTGAATGCCATTTAAATGGCAATTAAATTCCCAAATTTGAATTAGATTTAAATTGAGGTACACTGAAAAAATGATTGTGATTTTGTGAACAGTTAAAGACTGTAAAAATGCTACAGTAAAAACCTATTAATTAGTTTACATTGTTTTATTTTTATAAACAGTGAATAACTATGATTACATTTAATGCAATTTTACAGTACTTTTACCATACTGTTAAAATTACAGTCACTGTAAAATTTACAGTGAAAAACCTGAAAAAAAAAATCATTGAAATAACTATGTTTTTTCTTAGTTGTGAAAATTAGGGTTTTATCTTACATCTAATGTTGTTAAATTAATGTCTATTGCATTACCGTATTGACCCGAATATAAGACGTTTTTTTTCTTGGAAATACATCTGAAAAAACGCGGTCGTCTTATATTCAGGGTCTAGACTTTGACATGTCAATAATACACCCACAACAATAGGTGGCACACTCGTTTTATGCGTATTTGGTGCCACCTATTGTTGTGGGTGTATTATTGACATGTCAAAGTCTAGACCCTGAATATAAGACGACCGCGTTTTTTCAGATGTATTTCCAAGAAAAAAAACGTCTTATATTCGGGTCAATACGGTAATGCAATAGACATTAATTTAACAACATTAGATGTTTTTGTATATTAGGGTTGTATGTTACACCTAATGTTGTTAAATGAATGTTTATTGCATTATTTCAGTTTCATGTTTGTTACCATGATGGTGTTTAGCATTTGTGTGAATGACACTGTGCACCTTCTATATATAATTATTTCCCTCCTCAGCTTGTGGAAAAGCTGTTTACGATGATCATGTGACGTTCTCATCACCACCTGTTTTTGGTGGTTGTCAGTGTATTTCATTGGTACAAAACAGATTTTAGTACTTCAATAGGTTGATATATTAACATTATTTCAGTTAATGAAATACGTTTTTTACTGTGAATTTAAGTTAAAGGGGTCATATGATGCGATTACAAATTTTTCTTTCTCTTTGAAGTGTTACAAGCTCTTGGTGCATAAAGAGATCTGTAAAGTTGCAAAGACTTAAGTCTCAAATCCAAAGAGATATTCTTTATAAAAAGTTAAGACTTGTCCACGCCCTCCTAAAACGCCTCGTTTAAACACGCCCCCCACATGTCTACGTCATTGTGTGGGAAGATTTACATAACACCGCCCAAATGTTCACGCAAAGAAAGAAGGCGTAACTTTTATTCTCACTGTA
>NW_015540918.1:684122-697112 GCF_001515605.1 Sinocyclocheilus anshuiensis
GCCCGGAGTCGTCACATGTGGTTGCCGCAAGCCCTCCGGCCACGCCGTTCTCAAGCCTGCCCGTTGCTGCTCACTGAAGCCCGCCGCCGCTCACTCTAGCCCGCAGGCCTCCGCTCACTGAAGCCCGCCGCCGCTCACTCTAGCCCGCAGGCCTCCGCTCACTCAAGGCCGCCGTGTGTGACGCTGTGTGTGAGACGGCATTACAGTATGGTAAGGGGCGTAACATTTCCGTCACACACTTGAGGTATTCGGCCAATCACAACGTACTGGATAGCTGGCCAATCAGAGCACACCCCGCTTTTCAGACAAATGAGCTTCGTAAAAATTGACGCGTTTCAGAAAGGCGGGGCATAGAGGAGAAACAATAATGTACAGTATGTGGAAAATAATGTGTTTTTTAACCTTAAACCGCATAAACACATTTCATTACACCAAATACACAAAATAATGTTCTTGGCATCAACATCATATGACCCCTTTAAGCCTGTAAAACCTAAAATGTTGATGCCATAGTTTTTTTACGGTAAAGTTCTGGCAACCACAGCTGCCAGTTTTTACTGTAAATATAACAGATTTTTTTTACACTGTAGCAAACATGATGCAGAATTGTAATTTGAATTTCTATAAGTATGTAGAATAAAAATGAATGGAATTTCAAAGAAATTTGTATGAATAATTTTTAACTAGAAAAATTTAAAGGTTGACTTGACAAAGCCTTGTTTGAAAATGTAAAATAAGTGATCATTTAATTGATGGATAGACGGATGAATAGACGAATAGAAAGATGGATGGACAGATAGAAAGATTAATTGATTGACTGATGGATGGATGGATGGATGGGCAGATAGATTGATTGATTGATGGATGAATAGATAAATAGAAAGATGGACGATGGATGGAAGGATAGATGAATAGAAAAACAGATGGAAGGATAGATGGGCAGATTTGATGGATGAATAGATGAATAGAAAGATGGATGGATGGACAGATCGACAGATTGATGGATAGATGGATGAATAAATGAATAGAAAGATGGAAGGATGTATTGAGGAACAGATGGATGGATGGATGGACAGATGGATACAAAAATGGGTGAGCTTATGGATAGGCAAATAGAAAGACGGATGGATGGATGGACGGACAGTCAGTAGGTTGGTCAAAATCCATCTATCGATTGACTGATGAATGAATGAATGAATCAATCAATCAATCAATCAATCAATCAATCAATCAATCAATCGATCAATCAATCAATCAATCAATCAATCAATCAATCAATCAATCAATCAATCAATCAATCAATCAATCAATCAATCAATCAATCAATCAATCAATCAATCGATAGATGGATTATGAATTTGCTGAGTTGAACTTCTTTGAGTTGCAATTTAGTAAATTAATTTTCCTCTATTCAAACTCATATTTAGATTCCTGTGGAATGTGGCCATTCAAATGTAAATTTTTCATATTCACACTAACTACTGTACTAAGATACTTACTGTACTTTTTTATACTGTACCTCAGTGAAAAACATGTGTCATTCCTTTTTAGCATATCCCATGGTTTTATTTCTTTCTGCAGCCCATCTCCAGTGTGCTATTCCTATCCAGGACTGTAAGTCCAGTTTTCCATCCCATCTGAATTGAGAAGTGAATGTGAACTGTCACAGACAGATATAGAGAGCGCTCAAGGGATGGTGAAGAATAGTTAACATATCCAGGAAAGGAGTATCCAGGCAGTGCAGTGGGTTCCGGCTTTAATTATGATGAATGAAGAAGTCTCTTCTTGTGGGTGTGCAGGGGGGCCGCTGGGGAAATGGGTGGAAAGAAACCTCCACTCAAGGGCTTCTTTTTAGATCCTTCCATTCCTCTCTTGGGTATTTCTGCTGCATCAGGAAACTTCCATTCTTACAAATGTTCTCTACCTTCCTCATCCATCACACCTGCACTTGGCCCCGGTCTCATGCAAACCTGGAGCCCGTGTAGTCACACGGGGTGGCCGGCCTGCTGTTGAAACACATGAAATGAGACATCCATAAAATTACAAGAGCTGGATATTGATTTCACACATGCACAGGGGCGTACTTGGCAATCCGTCATCTGCGGTGAAGTTGCTATAATTGTGCTCAGGGCATTCTAATATGCTTGAATAAATCACTAGAGTGATATTTTTCTGCAATATTGAGATTGCTCTCTTTAGTATTTGCAATTTTATAACATACTAAGACATTATATATCACATTTATCTTCTCAAGATTTAAAGTTCATAAAATACAGTATCCTCTATTGATAATCTGCATCTCTTTTTCCAAAATAAGACTTGATTAGCGTTAGACAATTCTTTGCATGGATATGAACAATCTGCTGTATAATTCCATAAAAATACGGATTGTGTCAATTACTGTAGATGACAATAAGATTAGATTAGTATTTATTTTTCAAAGGCAATTAGATTAATATATATATATTTTATAATTTAATAACAGATATTTTAACATGCATTGTTCCTAAACTGATCCCTTTCTTTTCTTTTCTTTTCTTTTTTTATTTGTTTATTAATTACTAACCAGTTGTAAGTTTGAAAAAAAAAAAAAATTTTTAAGAATACAAAGCGCTAAATTTATAACTTAAATTTTCTTTTCTTTTTTTATTTGTTTATTAATTACTAACCAGTTGTAAGTTTGAAAAAAAAAAAATTTTTAAGAATACAAAGCGCTAAATTTATAACTTAAATATATGGGATAGCGTAAACATATTCTTTTTGTTCATATAAAAAAAACTGTAAGAAAACATTTACAGTGCATTATTTGTAACTGGAGAACTTGGACAGAAGACTTACAATGTAACCAGCTATCTGTTGATCTTCGAATAACCTTTATCTGGCTGATATCAGCAATGCTAAGACTTTTAATTTGGCTTTACAAAGCCATATGGACCAGCAAAAAGAGTATGAAGGTCAAAGTCAATGTCAAACAGTTAAACATGGATGGATAGATGGATGGGGGCATTACATTTGGGCAAACAAAGGGCTACTATCAGACAGAGGAGAGAGAGGAGAAGTAAGTGAGGCAGGAGAATGGATGGAGAGATGATGGGAGGATGGGCTGAGAGGTGCAATCTGTGCTCTTGGCACTGCTGGTATTTGATGCTCCTTCTTCTCATTCCTGCACAACAGATGGCAAATCAGCCGTAGGTTCCCAAAAGATTTGACTGGCTGTGAGCAGGGCTGAGTCATTTCAATGCTGCCATTGAGGATAGAATTGCCATTTAGCTCAATGAAAATAAACATTCACTGAAGATTCATTAAAGTTTTTTCATAAAGTCCATATTTGTACACTTTTATTGCATTATTTGGTTTATGAGATTTTTTTGAGAATTAAACAGGCTGTTTTTGTTACTGTAACTTTAAAGGAATAGTTCACCCAAAAATGAAAATTTGCTGAAATACTCACCCTAAGGCCATCCAAGATGTAGATGAGCTTCTTCATCAGAACAGATTTGGAGAATTTTTTTCCATCACTTGCTTACCAGTGGATCCTCTGCAGTGAATGGGTGCCGTCAGAATGAGAGTCTAAACAGCTGATAAAAACATCACAATAATCCACAAGTAATCCACACCAGTCCAGTCCATCATTTAACGTCTTGTGAAGTGAAAAGCTGCGTGTTTGTAAGAAACAAATTTATCATGACTTCTGGCTACCTTTGGACTCTCATTCTGATGGCACCCATTCACTGCAGAGGATCCATTGGTGAGCGAATGATGTAAGGCTACATTTCTTCAAATCTTCTGATAAAGAAACAAACTCATTTACATCTTGGATGGCTTGAGGGTGAATACATTTTCAGCACATTTTCATTTTTGGGTGAACTGTTTCTTTAAGACTTCTAAATTATCCGTTATGATTGACTGTTTCTGAACACTTAATAGGCTTATATATGTTAATTTGCTCATGAATCTGGCTTCAAAACACCCATTTTTGCGGCTTAGTTTCCATAATTGTTCTGGCTTGGCTTGGGGTGGGAGATTTGCGTGATCAGAATTAGATAATGACTATTATATCATCAGATCATCGCTTGATAAGTGTGCACCGAATGAGCAGGATTTAGCTTTATGTAGAAGCTTAATCCATTCATTAATAAGGTATAAAAGCTTTTTAATATTTCTCATATTGCCCTCTGTACTAGGCCTTCTAGACTGACCCGTTCTTCACTATGTAGTAGGATAATACTGTTTATGATGACCAGTTATATAAAACTGATTATTTGTTGGCAAATGATCAATATTGTGTTCATTATTAGCTGCACATTATCAGGTTTATTAATGGTTTGTGGTTATTCCCGTGACATTTCATTCCAGACGTTTAACTCCAACAGTTGTCAAATGCGAACACACCTACTGTCACATGGATGTCTGCCCAGACCAATGCAGTGTTAAGGAACTGTAGTGAGTGCAGACACTGCTAAATATACCTGTCAGTCATGTGCTATCACGGAGTATTTTTAAACAGCTGTGCATTTTGCCATCATACCTGCAGCCAGACTGAAATAACACATGCGAGGCTGTGAAGACACCATGAGCCTTTGGCTGTGAACACCTCAGGTTAAACTCACTCATTCTCCGAGGTGTGAAAGTCACTGTTGGTACTGGTCGTCTTTAATTTGATGAGATATGTTGTGCAGAAACAAATCACAATTGGCTGTTTCTTCAAATTCTGCTACTTTTATGTTCCAGGGGTTCATATTTATTACAATTTTACATTTCATTTTTGTTGTTTTAGTATTCATGTATAATTAGTCATTTTTATAAAGATCACATTAAAATCAGTCTTAAAAATTTGTTACAAAACTTGTTAGATTCATCATTATATTAATAGTTTTGTAATGTATTACTTGTGTATACATACATACATATATATACACACACACACACACATACATACATGACCAAATTGTCTTGTGATGCATGTATGTCCAATGCTGGACATTTTTATCAACAAATGCACAGATCTGGATTCTCTCACTGTCCATCCAAGCTTATCTGGGTGATATTTTCCTACATTTGTGAAGCATTCTGGGTAAACACACAGAGGGCGGCTGGTTCACTGTACAGCACAGCTCATCCTCCTCAGGGACTCGTGTGTCCTTATTTGGGGCGAAACGACAGACCCCGGCCCACAGCAACAGCAGTGCCCTCACCATCTATTTACAGCCGGGGCAGGGGAGGGTGTCCGGATTATTTCCAAATCTCCCTGAGTGGGTCTGGCTGAATGCTTGTTTAAGAAAGCCAGCCGTGCTGTTGGCCCTTCACAGCGCAATTATCAGGGCTGTTTCTCATGACTCACATCTAAGCTGAGTTGTTTATCTGAAGGCCTGGCAGAATCTGTGCTAAACTTATTCTCCACCACTGCGTGACTCGGGACGCTTTCCAGAGAGACGCTGCTGTAGTTCAAACACAAATAGAATGAGTTTTCACCCCTTTTCCCATGCATATCAGGGAAAATAGGTGTCATGGGGGACATAAAATACTAAACTGAGAACATTACCTGAGCTATACTGCATTTGTTTATCTGTAAATAGAGTCATTTGCTCTTATTTAGTTGGCCGTTTTGCAGATTTGTTTTTAATACCCATGTTTACTTGCATACAGATTTCTCAGATGGTGTCAGAAGGCAACCGGGAGGGTCTTAATGAAGCCGCGCTCAACCGCTATAACACCGACCGACCCAGTGCATACAGCAGCCCTGCTGCTCCACCTCCTGCCCCGGTCACCACAGCGCCCTCCAGTGGCACCTCCGCTGCTGCATCCTTCTTTGCCAGGTAAGACTCTGGGTTTTATGTCACATGACCTCACTATGCTGCATACTTAGATCAGCAGGCTGTGGTTTGTTACAATTCTGTGCTACACTTTTAAAAATAAAACTTCTTTTTTTTTTTTTTTGCCATGAGGAACCTTTCACATGCATAGAACCTTTCCATTTCACAAAAGGTTCTTTAAAGTGAAAAGGGATTCTTTAGATTTTTAAAATGTTCTTCACACTAAGAAAAAATGGTTATTTTAAGAATGTTTCACAGAAAGGTTCTTTAGGGAACCAAAAATGATTCTTCGAAAACATCCTTTTGGAAACTTTATTTTTAAGAGTGTACATCTGCTTTTGAATTACTGTCAGAGTATGTGCTGCATTTGATGAAATACATATCTTGGCTGTTAATCAGGTATGTTCTGTAAGTGTGCAGGTGTGTTGGATACAATCTGGACATTAGCATTGTTATTTGACCTACTGTGCTATGTTGCTGTTATGGCTTCGTAGGATAGTAACGTGTCCATTGGATGCATACTTGAGAATCTTAGCTGAAGTAGTACGTCATATGGTTATTTTTGGCGTACTGTTTCATGCATACTGCACATTTGGCAACATAAGCTTGTTAAGCCAGATTCACATGAATCTGTTCTGGGTAAAAACTGAAACAGTTTTTAGCACCACTCACTGAACATTTTACTTTGAAAGTGTTGTGAAATGTAAAAGAAACAAAGTAATATCATTTTGCAGAAATGTCACAGCAGGCATGTTTTTCCAATGAGCCTGGGCTGGGATTTGAGCAAACTACTCATCAGTTGTATAGTTTTTGACACTAATGAGGAAGTACACATATTCAAACATAGGATCAGTAAGTTTTGACAGTTGAATCAAATCACAAATTAGATTAATTAGTTCAAATAAAAATATTCCATGTAGCATGAATGCTAATTTGCTCAGCTAAAAAGTGACAGCTTTCATGTAATGTTGTCCAATGAAAAAGCACAATGCTAATTTCACACAGCAGCCAATGATTTGTAGTCACCATATAAGATTTATTCTGTTAGCATTCTAGATTGATTCAAAAACACATGATTCAAGTAGACAAGAGATAGATTTATTGAATTTTATCTACTAAAATGAGTCCTTCCTACTATAAGAGAGCGTAGTCTTAAGAAATGACAGCTTCCCTTGAGCAAGCTGCCCTTCTGCGGCATTTTGCACCATGGTCTGAATATCTGATGAGCTTGAATCACATCTGTAGCCAGCATAAAAACTCTGTCTGTCTTTTCACAGTCATACAGGTGGTGTAAGGGATTCAGGGTCAAACACTGAGAGTGTTTGCATGTCCTCTCGAGTTCGATCCTTCACTCGCACTCATCGTCACAGTTGTCTGTTGTCAACAGGACATTTCTCACATGTGCAAACATACTTGCACAAATGCACAGGCACTGGCTGGTGTTGTCACAGTAATGGTGTCAAATGAGATGCTCGGATCACCGGGTGACCTTTTTCCCATAGCTGTCTCTCTGTAAAGAATCATCCAATCTAGTGTGAATCATTTGCTGCTAAGATTGTGTGTATTGTCTTTTGAAACAGGCATTATGTCATACTGTACTATGGGAAAGACATCCTCTCCTCAGTCAAGTGATTCGTGCTCTGGTCTCTGTTGCCCGGTGGGGCCGTGAGGGGGCGAGGATATAGATCATGGGCTTTTATCTGAGCTGGAGTCGAGTGCTGGAAGATAGCGGGAGACGAATGGCTCATGTGAAACCTAAAAACCTCTCGTTTTCGTGAGAGCCTCTAATAAATCAGGTCTTCTACAGCAGCTGGATTTTATGAATTTATTTGTATCAGAGGGCTACAGCTGTGGTGGCACTGTGATTTTATCTTCCTCTGCTCCATCTTATTCTTTGTACCCACTGCTTAGATGCCAGAAGACAGGCCAAAACGAAAGGAAGGAATCCTGCCTTTCAGTTAAAGCAAAGCAGGGTTTCTGCAGGTTTTATGAAGGTCAATTTAAGACTTTTTTAAGACTAAGTAAAGAAAATTTAAGGACCAGATTGAAGGAAGCACATTATAATATGTCAGTATATTCTATATAAATGTCTAGCGAGCAGAAAATGAGTTGTATGAGCAAGAGCTTGAAAATACAACTTCCAACAGATCTTCATTATTTTTTAATTCATTTGACAAAAAAAGCTTAACTAGAATATGAGAGTAACTTTTACTGTACACTACCTTCTGATCACACTGTCATCCAGGTGAAATCCTTTCACACGCTTTGTCTGAGAACATACCCTCAGCATGTTTCTAAACGGAGACTTTAACATGGCTTTGGGGTATCACTAATCTTCCTGTCACAATCTCAAACATCTGCGGTTTGATTCGTTGTCCTCAGGTCAGAGGAAGCAAAGCCCTTTCGGAAGTTAAGATAGTGTGACAGTAGTGCTAACCTCAGCTTTAACTTTAGCAGGAGACGCATCTCCCTTTGATGTCATTTGGGTGAAATAAGATACTAATCTAGCTCACTTTAGACGCCGCACTAGTTGATATGTTAGAGAGAAAAGTGAACTAGAGGGCTAGAAGTTGTGTGTGTACAGTAAAAACAAAATAATCTCTGTTTACTTTCTTCAAATATGATGAATTGGTGCACGTTATTCCAAAGAAAAACTTTGTAGTTTTTAATTAAAATCTCTACCTATGAAATGCCTCCTAATACACATATCTTTATGGATTATGGAAGTAAAATGGAAGTAATGGAAGTAAAATTTTTGAATATCATTTCATGTTGATTTATATATTATATTTGTAGATGGAGAACAAGTGTCAGATCTGTGAGAGAATCCCTCCAGCCTCCTGATAGGCTGTTTAAATCACATCAGTTGTATGTTGATGATGATTGGCTGCTTGTTTTATCCATTTAGCTCACTGACAGGTGCCTGGGAACATGATTAATATCCTGCTCAAATGCTAATTTCATTCCATTTATAGTTAATATTCGTGAGAGGATTTCCTGTTGGAAAAAAGTTTCAGTTTCTCCTCGTTTGTCCGTTGTTTTGTTTTACCCGTCTGTCAAATGTGTCAACGTGCAGAAAGCATTTACAGTAGAAACCATTTGGCAGCGCCTCTGTTTCTGAGATGTGGTACTTGGTTTTACATGAGGGATAAACAATTATGATTGATGACATTTAGCCTCATCTGTAGAATGAATTGTTATACTGCTTTTGCGCTCTTAATCCCTGTGAGGGTTCTTACTGTAGATGTATTGCTCAAACACTGTAAATATTTCTTTAATGTCCAGATCACAGAGAGGTTAAGAGGCTTCCAATGTGATTTACTGGCCTCATATCAACCACGCTGGTGGATACCGAGTGGATGTACTAGATCTGTGCTTTTCCACTGGTGTGCTGCAGACAGAAGGACAAAACAATATTGAATGCAAATAATTATCTGCAACTATAGTTTTAATTATGCATAAATTGGAAAATAGCAAATACATAGACTTACGAACCAGGGTTATTATAGGTAACTAAAACTAAAACTTAAAGAAAAATAAAATAAAATGTTAACTGAAATAAAAATGTAAAAAAAATCTTTGATCTCACCTAACTGCCAATGCAACATTCCTCATTATAATTTATTTTAATTTAGTAACTTGGTTTAATAAAATAACTTCAAACTAAAACTGAAATAAAAAAATAAAGTGAAAAAAAGAATAAAAAATAATAAAATAGCCATATATATTAAAACAAAAACTACTGAAAACGCACAACAGAATTACTAAAACCTACACTAAAAATAAAATAAAAAACAGAAAAAAATATTATTAAAAAGTAGTTGTCACAGGTACTGTGCTCTAGTGATGTTAGGTTCTTGAACGAATCGTTCTTTTGAGCCGGTTCTCAGGAAGTAACCGGTTGAGCCGGTTCACAACTCTAAGCCAGTGTTTCTCAACCAGGGGTCCGTTGACCCCTGGTGGTCCTTGACATAAGGCCAGGGGGTCCGTATAAAGTATGAATTTTTGTATAAATGTTGTATATTTTGACATGACATGTTCCCATGAAAGAAAAATCCAATATAGCTGATGATATGGCCAAATACTGGACAGGTCAACTAACTTGAATTATACTGCATTTGGTCCTCACAAAGAAAATGAGAACAGGAACTGAACCAAATAAGGGCAGACAGGAAATAAACAGAAACCAACACGTGACAGTAGTATATCAATGATACTAAAATAACACTATTACAAACTTTTAGAAGAGAGGAAATAACATTTCTCATATCATCTATTATTATCATCAAATCCTGTCCAAAAAAAAAAAAAAAAAGTTTTTTTGCCAACGTCTTCAAACCAAGAACAAAGTACAAAAACAAAAAAAACTAACAAGCAAACTGATGCTAGACTACATTCAAAACATTCTTTTTGTGCAGTGAATTATTGGCTGAAAATAGTATTTTGTTCATTATTTTATTCTGTATTATATATTAAGAATAAATAATATAACTTTCAGTGATATTTTAATAAATGTTGGAATATTTCTGTTTATGACAAACTGTTTTGATAATGTCTTGGGTCAGCACTTCATGCCCAGGGTAAAATTCTGAAGCAAAACCAGTTAAAAACCACTGTACTAGATCCCAGATTATATAATTTTTTACATATTAAATGCTCCTCCCATGCTTCTTGTGTTGCTATTGATTCTGCATTTTTCCACATGTCTCTGCTGCTCGTTTCTTCTTTCATAGCAGTGAAAGGAGCAGGAGAGAGTGTGCTGCATGATTTATAACCGTCGTGCCCTCATGTAGCAGACAATGTCAGCCATCCTTCGGCAGTAAAAAAAGAAGGTTGTAAATTTCCGCCAAAGGTGCAGGTTTACATGAAGGACAGCCCTCTTTTGTGTATATATGTGTCTCGGCCTGTTGTTTGACAGGTAAAGACTATCCTGCCAAAGTGTGTGTATGTCTACACCTGGCACACATTTTTCTCTTTGTTTGAAACAGGACCATGTCACACCCCTTGCGCTTTTCCCCTGGCCTCACTCTGTGCACCTGAAAATTTACAGACGCCGTAACATGCCTTCTTGAGAGAGTGCTGTGCTTTATGGGACAGGTGTCATGACCTGACCATCCGGATGCATTCAGTTAAAGATGTGGCAGGGCTGTCAAACTCAACTGCACATCTGTAATTTACACGCCTTCTTTCCAGAAACCAAGAAACACATTCTGTTCTTCTTTTGATATGTGCACCAGATTCTCTCACTCTCTCGCTCTCTCTTTGAATTTCTATCATAATATATTATATATTGCAGTTGTGTATTATAAAAAACATTTATAATTTACATTTACCAAAAATGATTACAAGCAAAGTCACAGCAAGAACCATTGTGCATCTCTAAGCAACTATAGGTGTTTTATTCCTAAATGAATCTGTTTTGAACGAATCGTTGGAGTGAATGATTTTATGACTCACTCATAAAGGTTTTGTTGCTGAATGTATCACTTGTTTTGTTTCAGAGTGAATGTTTTTGAACAAATCTTTTGAGTGAATGATTCAGTGACTCACTCACTTGAATGAACATGAACTTGAATGAATCGGTTGAGTGAATGATTCAGTGATTCGCTCAAAAAAATAACTACTGGCGTAATGATGTAATGTACAGATGGAGTCACTAATTAACCCCAATGAGTACTGCACAGACTTCAGAAAATCTAAAAATCTAGTTAATAAATAGTTTATGTTGCAACTGTAAAACTATAATTGATTAATAATTTTTAAATTTTCTTTAAACAGTAAAGAATCTTTTATTTTATTTTATTTTTATTTATTTTACTTTATTTTATGTTTTTTTTTTTAGTTTACTTTATTAAAATAATTTTTATTTAAAATGGCACTGAACAGGTCAATATAGGACTTTTTTTTTTCTAAAAGTGGATTTATTTTATTTTTTTATTTTATTTTATTATTTTATGTTGTTTTGTTAAAAACAAGCTGGCTCTGAACAGGAATCTTCATATGAATAGGACATTTTTCATGAATGGATTTACTAAACCTGTGTTGACTCCATCAGCTCTAGTCTGTGAGTTGCTGCCTGCTGTTGGCACACGATGAATAGCTGATCTTACTGCTGCTCAGTGGTGTATAAAGTACCTGAAAGACATACTCAAGTAAAAGTACAGATATCTTACCAGAAAATGACTTTGGTAGAAGTTGAAGTCACCGTTAGAATATTACTTGTTCATTCAAACGGCTGATTCATTCAGGAACAAAGCATTTGACTATGTTAATGAATGAATCACTGAATCATGTATTCAACCGATTCATTCAAAAAGCTGATTCATTCAGTAATTAAACACCGTCCATTGCTCAGAGACGGAAAACAGTGCTGTGATCTTTGTTTGGAACTATTTTCATTGGCAAAATAGTGCAAAAGCAGCCAAAATTGACAATATTGTGTCTAATAATTCTGAATGAATATTACTGTGCTGATATTCTGGAAAATAGTGTTCTTTGCTCGTGTGACATTACTTAACTATATTATGTTGTAAAAAAAAAAAAAAACTCATACAAGGAATGTCATATCTTAAATTGTGCTTGACGCTATTTTATGCCAACAGCAGACTAGTAAATTCATTAAAGCATCTGTGCATGCGCCTGCTTGGAGGGAAGATAAGTAATTAAACACAGAAGATACAGAACCTGCTATATGGGTTAAATAGTAAATCTCAGGAAGCATTTCAGTGTGTTTAATGTGTAAAAATAACAGTATGGTAAACAGCTGTAGTTGTCTAATTGCGCTAAATAAATGTAATTTTTCAATTTCATGCGTTAAATTCTATGAATTAAATATTGCATGAATCTAAGCATATGGATTCAAAAATTGGTACCAAATTAGTGCTACTTTTTTTTTACTGCATGTGTAGTATATAACTAATATAAAGACCAAAACTTTTGGATTTGGTTTGGTTTAAAAAAAAAACATCCTATGTGGTGCCCTGATTAACCTAACATTAACTAATTTAAAAAATGGCTGTTACTATGGTTACCAACTCATGGTTAATTTTACTGAAATGTTTGATATTTGGAAATGTTATACACACACAAAAGTATGTACAATATTGTCAATATAAATTATAATATTAATGTTAATGTCTATATGTGGAGGGGGGGGGGGTTCAAATCTGCACACACG
>NW_015540918.1:697430-698185 GCF_001515605.1 Sinocyclocheilus anshuiensis
CAGACTCGACTTGAGTGGAAAATGAATCATCCGCGGTTGTGCGCGCACTTGTTTGCACATGAGCATGAGTTTAAGGCCCTGTCCACACGGAGACGCGTTTATACGCATAAATTTTGTATCATGTAGGCGTTTCGTCCACACGGATCTGTGGCCGGTTGCACCAGCTAGACGTAAAAAAGCTGGGTGTAAGCCCTACGCTGGGCTTTACAACGTCCAGCTTTACGATAAATATTTACACCTGTTGCACCAACTGAAACTACGATCAGGCGCAACTACGCCCGGCGTAGACAATGCGCGTCCATGCTGACACATTCTCCCGCAGTGATGGCTGAGACGACATTCACACTGCCATGGCTACAACTACTAATATAAAACTGAATTGCTCAAGACATCATAAGTTAAGTCACCGCACCATGAGTTTATTGCCCTGCACATACAGATTTCATCAAGGTTAAGTAAAATATAGTAAATGTAATACAATGCTTCTCTCTAGAGTCTAGAGTATTATAGCGGACTATCAAGTTTATGTACAATGAATGTCTTTCCTGAGGTAAATGTGACTTTACGTGACATTTTGTGTTTTGCTGTCTTTCTGTGGCTGAAAAAACACGTTTATGGTTTGTATTTTGTGATAAAATTCACAGAATTTGAAAGCTGATCATTTATTTCTGATTAAAAGTAACAAAGCACAAAACTTATTGCGATTATTGGATGGCAGGCACGCTACAAATAATGAATGGATAAAGACGTTTAGC
>NW_015540918.1:701918-702857 GCF_001515605.1 Sinocyclocheilus anshuiensis
AGTAAAAGTAAAAGTTGTCTGAAATATAAAAACTCAAGTAAAGTACAGATACTCCCAAAATATACTTAAGTACTGTAACAAAGTATTATTACTTCGTTATATTACACCACTGCTGCTGCTGCTATCTGCCTGCGTGAGAGACTCTATCATCAACCCCGCTCGCTGGAGCCCGGGGGCCAACCATCACCCCTACGCAACCATGCCTGACTTTTCAACAACCCCTCCTCTCCTTTCCTCGGCTTCACTCAGCCATGCCACGTTCCTGTGGCTCTCGTTTGTTCTGCTGGTACCCCTGATCCCTGGTCCCTGGCCACTGCACTTTAAGTAAGGACACAGTGACCTATAATGGTGCAGTGGGAAGCCCATATTGAAGTGTTCCTTTAATGTATTTGTAGCAGAAAAAGCCTTTCAGTGTTGTGGTTTCTTATCTAGAGCTCTGGCTGTGTCTGTTCTGTATCACAGTCTCCATGCTTTCTTATACGGATCTTTATCTGTCACTGTATTAGCAATCATTCATCCCGTTGTTTAAAGTGGGATTACGCAAGGATGTGAACTCGATATTCCAAGATTTGCTTGTGGTATCCCAATTTTTCACACTCCTTAAGGAGGTTCCTGTGCCATAAGGTGATCTCAAGAGCATTCAGAAGTCATGTAGCCGTATCAGTTAGATCTATTTCTAGATCTGCCCTGGCGCACTCAGTTGTGCTGTCCCAGGTGTGCTGGCACAGGAATGGGTCTCTCTCATGCAGAAGGTAAACTGACATCTCAGCAATGGCTCAATTCCAGTACAGGTCGTTCTCCTCCTCTTTCTCTATCCATCTGCTTCTCTTCTACCCTCACAGCCCTGCTGTACCCCCATCTAAACACCCTCCCTAGAGGCTACTGCTGCTGCTGTATGGTTATTTGTAAATTGGTTGGTTAGTTGAAAACATGGCAAAC
>NW_015540918.1:703051-703733 GCF_001515605.1 Sinocyclocheilus anshuiensis
ACATGGCAAACCACTCTCCCATATACACTATATATATATATATATATATATTTGTGATTAATCTAATATTTCTAATATTATTAAGGGAAGAAAACAACATAAGTGTAATTAGTGGAATATCAGGAATATATATTTTTTATGATATCAATCAATCAATCATTTATTTATGCATTTATATATTTACTTGCCTGCCTAAAATGCTTGTTTACATATTTTCATGTCAGTATTTTTTTTCAATAATGTTTTAAAATTATATTTATGAAATAGAGTACAAAGACAAACATGTATTTATTTATTTGTTTATTTTTTTCCTAAATTCCTAAATTACAAATATTTTCATATGTCAATATTTGCATTTATAAATAAATATGCAGTTACATTTTTATTTTAGTTTTATTTATATTTATGAAATTTATTAAAAAGAGAATTTTTTTTTCATTTATTGCCTAAATAAATAAAAGAAATGCCTAGATTTCTTTGCCTGCCAAAAATGCCATATTTTCAATATTTTAACATATTTTATATTCAATAATATTATATTATACTGTAATATATCGAATACACGCACATATATGCACAACTGTATTATTTTAATTATTTTTATAATTGTATTTTAATGATATTTATTTACATTTACATGTAGTCATTTAGCACAGGGGTCTTCAACCTTTTTTACACCATG
>NW_015540919.1:0-230 GCF_001515605.1 Sinocyclocheilus anshuiensis
TCTCAATAAATTGGGTTAATTTAAAAATACAGTGGTTAAATAAAAGAAAAAATTATATTGCTCTTTGTTTTAAAAAGGTTATAAAAAAATGTCAATAATTATCGATACCGAATGATATATAACATTATATCGTTGATACATTTTTTAGCTATATCGCCCAGCCCTATATAAGTATATTAGAAAATCCCATAGTCTTATATATAGGCTATAGTTATGAATACGTAAATACA
>NW_015540919.1:277-700 GCF_001515605.1 Sinocyclocheilus anshuiensis
TATATACACACACACACACACACACACACACACACACACACACACACACACATACATATATATATATATATTAAAGTACAGTAAAGAATTGCACCTCATTCTAAATATGCAGGAAATCAATATGCATAAATAGTCCAAATTATGGATAACTTGCAGAGAACTGTTGAACTAATTAAATCTTTGTGACTACATTCAGTTTCTTTTAATTGCAATTCAGTAAATTCCTCTTCCTGTCAGTCCGGTTCAACATCCTGTGTGGGAGTCAGCTAAATTCACATTCAGACTCAGGAACTGAAAGAGAGCAATTCTGAATGTTACCCAACCTTGGTACAGTAGCAGCATCTTTCACTGAGACCATGACACAGCAGCCTCTCACACACACACACACACACACACACACACACACACACACAGACAGACACA
>NW_015540919.1:735-943 GCF_001515605.1 Sinocyclocheilus anshuiensis
ACAGACAGACACATCAGAGATGTCACCCACACATCAATTAGCTGTTAAGTGTCTGAAGCGATTCACCTTACACACTGAGTCATGAGGGCAAGAGATGCCAGAGAATACACACACAGCAGATTAGATTCCCCCTTTACCGTATGATGCCTAACTCCTCTTACGCAACTAGCACCAGTTGGCAGGTGAGAAGCAGGAGATTTTCTTCCCA
>NW_015540920.1:0-118 GCF_001515605.1 Sinocyclocheilus anshuiensis
ACACAAAAGTGGCTTGTAGGTACATTTTCAGATGTTTAATGAGGTGGCATGAGTGCAATTCATACATTTATGTGGAGATTAATGTTTTAAATATAAAATTTTGAATACAGAAATATTA
>NW_015540920.1:367-554 GCF_001515605.1 Sinocyclocheilus anshuiensis
TGAATGAAACTCAGCTGTGTTTGCTTTTAGAGATGCGAAGTGGCTGAGCTGTTACTATATTTGGAACTATTTTCGTTAAAGAAATAGAGCAAAATCAGGCAGTACTTGTTTACTGAACTGTGTTATTGAATCAATATCACAATGGCAAACTCCCTTAATAATTATTAAAATCTGTCACTCTCCTTAT
>NW_015540921.1:0-2665 GCF_001515605.1 Sinocyclocheilus anshuiensis
GTGTGTGTGTGTGTGTGTGAGTGTGTGTGTGTGAGTGTGATCCGGTGTTGATCTGCAGTCGAATGTGTTCCTGTCTGAACAGGTTCATGAGGAGCTTTAACGACTAAAGCTTTTGACCGCCAGCCATTCTCACAACAATCGAGTCACCTCACAATGACAGCTCCTGTTTTTAACGTCACTGAGAAAGTATTTGCTTTCAGCGGCGATGACAGTGAAATCCCACAATCCCTCACACACTCATACTTTCTAGAACAATTTTATACTTCATATTCTCACACATTCTCTGCAGTCTGACTACTCGTGTCTCAGTCTACTAAACACAAACTCTGTTTTTTAAAATGCGTGTCATTTTGTTATTTTGTAAATGTTTTTTTGTCATTTTTTTCTTTATTATTATTTTCATTTTATTTTACCATTTTTAAATAATGAAAATATTTTTGCTGAAGTTTAAATGGTTTATAGCTGAAAATAAAGTTTCTAAAACAATATAAGTTTTTATATTTTGTTTTATTTTATTTCGGTCAACATTTATTTTATTTTAAGTAACCATTTTAATTTTTTCATTTCATTTTAATTTCAGTTTTAGTTAACTATAATAAACCTGTAATGTCAAGTCCATAATTATTTTAGTATCATTCATGTAATATTATAGTTTTTGTTAATATTTTAAATTACACTTTTATATTTTCATTTTTATTTATTTGAAGTTTTAGTCATTTTGTTGTGTGTTTCTGCCATTTTCATTAATTTCATTAGCATGTTAATATATGTCTATATTGTATTTATTTGTATTTTTTTATATACATTTTTATTTATTAGTTTTAGTTTATTTAGTTTCATTTATTTTAGTCTAATTTAAACCAAATGAAAATGAGAAATGTTGCGGAAACTGTTTGGAAAAAAAGTTCATATATATGTATAAATGTATTTTATTTCAAGGATTATTTTAATCTTTTTTTTAATGGTGGCTTTAGATTTACTTGATGATAATAACTCACATTTCTTTCTAAAGCTTCACAGGAAAACAACAGTGCAAAATTCAATATTTAATATAGCAAAATTCATCAATTATGAAATTACTTTAATTTCGGCAGCTCTACAGAAGACAATTATATCTGTGAAATATTCACTACATATTAGTTTTTGAATGCAAATAAACTCTGAAAACAAATCAGCATATTAGAATGATTTCTGAAGATCATGTGACACTGAAGACTGGAGTATGATGCTGAAAATACAGCTTTGTTCACAGAAATAAATTATATTGCAACAGATATTCACATAGAAAACAGCTGTTTAAAATTCAAATAATATTTCTGATTTTTACTGTATTTGTGATCAAATAAATGCAAAAACCGTTTTAAAAAGATTAAACATTAAAATAATCTTACCACCACCAAACCAGGTTAATTATAGTTAACTAAAACTGAAATGAAACTTGATGTACTAAAATAACTAACACTTAAATAAAAATGTATATAAGCTATATAGATGTATTTAAAAAAACTATTAAGAATGACAAAAATGATAAAAAAAAATATAAATTTTTTAAAAACATTAAAATATCTAATCATCCCAACTATATAGATGTATTTAAAAAAACTATTAAGAATGACAAAAATGATAAAAAAAATATAAATTTTTTAAAAACATTAAAATATCTAATCATCCCAAACTAAAACTAAAACCATTAAAAAAAATCAATAAATAAATAAAACTAATTTTCAAGTAGTTTAACCTGATGTACTAAAATAACTAAAACGACAATTAATAAAAACTACATACATATTTTAAAAATACAAAAACTACTAAATGTGACGAAAACGCACAACAAAAATAAAACTTTAACCAAAATTTAAATGAAAATAGAAAAGGTGAAAATAAAAACCGATTCAAAATATTAATAAAACTATACCAATATCTAAAATAGCACTGCCCCAAACCTCTGAACAGTAGTGTACAGTAAAAGTTCAATATATCAGACATAGCTTCTGTGACCAAACTACATTCCCATCATAATACTGGACTTCCAGCATCTGTTCTAGACCTCCATTAGCGTTCCTGTCCATTCCATTCAATTAAACCCATGAATCGAGCGGATTCAGACGAAAGCTCTACACTCGGTTCATTTGTCACACAGTAATGGAGCATCACGTGTTGAATTACGTTGTGTGCTCTGTGGTCTAATGCACATTTGATGTACCGTATTTTCCCCAAAATAAGTCACACTTCACTATAAGTTGTTCCAGGTCATTGTTAAGAGTTTAGTTTGACACTTGGAATTTCATTTTTTATTTTCTGGTTTTCATTATGATTTTTTTTGTGTGTGTAATATATATATATATATATATATATGTCACAGGCCATTTCTGCGGTTTGCGTTCGAGGAGCGGCCATACCAGTATAAGGTCCTGCCCTTCGGGCTGTCCCTGTCTCCCCGTGTCTTCACGAAAGTTACGGAGTCAGCCCTTGTTCCCATGAGAGAACAGGGCATTCGCATTCTCAACTACCTCGACGATTGGCTCATACTCGCTCAGTCTCAGGAACAGTTGTGCGAACACAGGGATTTGGTACTTTCACACCTCAGCCTGTTGGGCCTTCAGGTCAACTGGGAAAAGAGCAAACTCTCCCCGACGCAGAGGATCTCTTTTCTCGGTATGGAGTT
>NW_015540921.1:5009-7662 GCF_001515605.1 Sinocyclocheilus anshuiensis
GTGCATTGGCTCGTTTAGTTTACACTCGAAGTAGATTGGTCTCTCTAAGCGAGATCCCAATTCGTCGGTCATCCGACGTGACGTCTCCGTTCCCTCCTTCAGGGAACGAGGGTTACCATACGTAACCGAGACGTTCCTCCCACTCCACATCAAATCCTTGAATTTAAATTATCAAGACAATTTCATTAAGTTACTACAACTTATTTTAAATCTATCAATGCAGAAATTTGAGTTTAAATAACAGATTATTAAGTAAATGTAATGATCAACATTAATATGTCAACAGAACTCATCAAAATAATGTTTGCAAATTAAAAGGATTAATTAAATCAAAATTAGAATTTTAACTTGCAAGTTGCAACCATGCTGTTATTTCAGTCAAATTTCTTTTTTACAGTGTCATCTGGGTACTTCACGCATACAAAAAACTCACATACTGTGCACAGTATACATACCATTTAAATCAGAAATAAATAAGTAGTACGCTATGCATTCATGCTGCAGGTTCAGGACGGACTTTAGCAGTTTGAGCTCAAGCTAAAAGCATATAATCGAACCATTAGCTGCATTACGGAGGCGTAGCGTTCCTTATTTACTTCACAATGACTTCTATTATTATTCTGGCCATCGCTGAGATGCTTGGCTGGACCTGAAGGTTCGTTAAAGCACCCTTCAGAGCATGACGAGCGGCGAGCTTCAAAAACACAGCGTTACGCTTACAACACTGAGGAACGGTTTTCATTGCAAAGCTTAGCAAACACGCAACTGTAAACAGCTTGAAGGAAAGTCTATTGTGTTTTCTTCCACAGGATAAGCATGTTTGAATTCATAATCTTTCATCAGAATGAAATAACTCTCTTTTCGGTAGTCAGCATCAATTTCGCTCTTTTTTTTTTTTTTACCACATAGAGATGCTTTCAATATCCAATCAGTCCCACATGGATAAAATCCCACCCTATGTTTTGTCACGCTCACCTAGAAATCTTATTTCAACAGTTTTAATTAACTGTAAATTATGCACTAAAAATTAATTGTAAATAATGTACTAAAATAATTAAAAATGAAATAAAAAAATAATTAAAAATATATTTAAAAAAGGACAAAAAACACAACAAAATTATTAAAAGAAAATCTAAATAATGTACTAAAATAACAAAAAAAACATTATATATATATATATATATATATATCACAACTTTTAATTTTCTTAATATTTCCACATTTTTTTCATGAATATGAGAGCCTTGTCAATCAAAATAATCAATGCTTTAAGACACAGTGTTTAATTGCACATAATTCAAAGTAATAGTGCAATCATTAGTTAATTTTTTTCTAATGTTGTGTTCTGGTCATTTTGTCCGGGAGAGGTTTTTTTTTGTTCCTTTAAAATGTGTTAATGTTAACAAATTACTGACTTTGCTCACACAGGATAGAACAACTTCACAATATAGCATAACGAAAGATTTACAAGCTAGTTTTATACAAGCAACCAGCTCTAAATCAGGTAACAGTAAAGTCAGTGACTGCAGCTTAAGGAAATCAACCAGTTCATGCACTAGCCAATGAGAACAGCAGGAAGCACCTGTTTTGCCTCTCATTTGCATGCGTCCGAACACGGTCACCTTTATCTGCTCTCATTCCCTGACTCTGATTGTAGAACAGCTGCTGTAGTTCTGTTTCTAACACCACACTGATGACGATCAACTCCATTAAAAGCCAATGACGATGTGATAGATCTGTCATGAGCAGAACCAGAGAGAAATAAATCAGAGAACTGCCACATACTGTACATTACAGCACATAATAATTCAGAATATCAGCTGAATAATGGAGACTGAGATTCAAAATTAATAACACAATAGTAAATTCAGACTAAATTATCCCATGGCTTTTTTAAAGATTTAACTCGTTTTCATAACTTTTTTTTCAGGCCTAAATTTAAACCATAAAAAAAACAAGATAAATAAATTTAAAAAATTACTAATAATAATTAAAAAAATGTTACTTAAAAAAAAAAACAATATATATATATTATGGGTCAAAGACGTTAAGATGTCCGCATCAAAAGAAATTAACAAAAGTGATTATATGTCCACAGAAAGCACATTAAATGTAAGTAAAGTGTCTACTTTTAAGGTTTCAAATAAGTTTTTGGAGAATAAAATGTTACAATTTGGTTGAAATAATGTTACATTGTCATTCAGTGTAACACAATATTTATGTAAAAATTCAGACAACATGCTTATTCTGACCTGTACATATTAAAATATATAAAAGAGTAAAAAATTCTTACTGACAAAAGGCCAAAACCTAGTATAGTGGCAAATTTAAAAAATGTAAAATTACAACTAATTAGTATTTGGGGTGAAAGTAATTAGTCTTTTAATATGTCATAAATTGATTTTTGTTGTAAATATGCCTGACAAGATTGTTACACTGAATGACATTTTAGTGCGTCTCTTCTGTAAATCAGGGAAAAATGTATGATATTTATTTTTTGTCTTTGACCCATTATATAGGTGCCTCTCAATAAATTAGAATGTTTAGAATGTTGTCATTTATTTCAGTAATTCAACTAAAAGTGTGAAACTCGTGTATTAAATAAATTCAGTGCATTCAGTGCAAAGTAGTTTAAGTCTTTGGTTCTTTTAAT
>NW_015540921.1:9841-44021 GCF_001515605.1 Sinocyclocheilus anshuiensis
TATGTCCGCATCAAAAGAAATTTACAAAAGTGATTTTATGTCCATAGAAAGAACATTGAATGTAAGTAAAGTGTCTACTTTTAAGGATTCAAATACGTTTTTGGAGGATAAAATGTTACAATTTGGTTGAAATAATGTTACATTGTCATTCAGTGTAACACAATATTTATGTAAAAATTCAGACAACATGCTTATTCTGACCTGTACATATTAAAATATATAAAAGAGTAAAAAATTCTTACTGACAAAAGGCCAAAACCTAGTATAGTGGCAAATTTAAAAAATGTAAAATTACAACTAATTAGTATTTGGGGTGAAAGTAATTAGTCTTTTAAGAGTACATGTACAGTAAATGAACATACTTTCCAGAAGGCCAACAATTCACTAAAAATGTTTTTTTTATTGGTCTTATGAAGTATTCTAATTTGTTGAGATAGTGAATTGGTGGGTTTTTGTTAAATGTGAGCCAAAATCATCACAATTAAAAGAACCAAAGACTTAAACTACTTCAGTCTGTGTGCACTGAATTTATTTAATACACGAGTTTCACAATTTAAGTTGAATTACTGAAATAAATGAACTTTTCAACGACATTCTAATTTATTGAGATGCACCTGTATATATATATGGAAAAGTCATGGAAATTAGTAAAATCCTAAACAAAAAAAAACTAATAAAAATGACAAAAACTCACAACAAAATTACTAAAGCATAAACAAAATTTAAAATGGAAAATATTAAAATAAAAACTAATTAAAAATATTAACAAAAACTATAACAAAGATACTAAAATAACACTTTCCCGATATTCCCTATATATTTCCAGGTTTTCCATGAAAATGGGAACCTTGTCAATCAAACAGATCAATGTTGTCAAACGTTCAAGTTTAATGGACTTTCTCACACTTGACTCTGAGATAGAAGTCCTTTATGGTAAATCTGCTTGAACTGAGTAACACTTCAATATCTTCTCGCCTGCATGAGCTGGGTTTGAGATTATTCTGAAGGTCTTTCTCGCCAAATCATTCATCCAGAGTGACTCATGCTGCTCATTTAGTGCTGAAACTTTGTGGAATCCCATCCAGATGGATGAGCCCTTCCTAGTGTCCCACCGCCTCCCCTGACCTCACGCTTACGGGACGAGCGACTCGAGAGAAGCCGTGCCTTTTAGTGTCAAAGACATCAGCTCTCAGAAATGCTCACAGCCTCTCAGACCCGTTCAGTTGTTGTGTGAAGATCGCTGGAGGGTCCGAAGCTCTTCAGAATAAGATCCTGTCTGAACAGGTTCATCAGCAGCATTAATGACTAACAAAGCTGCATTTTCAAAAACAACACTTCAGAATAACATGCTACACTTACTAATCTTGCAGTGTATAGTATGTATTTTCTATATAGTGTGTGCATTAAAATGCATATAATTTTAAATGCATATAATTCACATATAGATATATGCATACAAATGTATATGCATTTTCTATATAGTATGTACATTTACATGCATACAGATTTAAATGCATATAATATACTAATGCATACACATTTATATGCAGATACATTTACATATTATATAGAACTTTCTATAAAATATGTAAATGTCTATGCATGCATATAAATTGAAATTAAATTAATAAATTGACATAATATAAAATACAAAATATTCTCTGCTTAACATTCCTGCAGTGCATATAATTTATTTTCTATATAGTATGTAAATGTATATGCATATAATACGCTTATAGGCATATGCATGCACATTTATATGCATTTTCTATATAGTATGTACATTTACATGCATACAGATTTAAATGCATATAATATACTAATGCATATCAATATATGCATACACATTTATATGCAGATACATTTACATATTATATAAAACTTTCTATAAAATATGTAACATTTATATTTTATATTTTTACAAATTTATATGCACATGCATTTACATAATATATAGAAAATACATAATAACATTATATGCTTAATATTCC
Source organism: Sinocyclocheilus anshuiensis (assembly GCF_001515605.1). NCBI lineage: Eukaryota > Metazoa > Chordata > Actinopteri > Cypriniformes > Cyprinidae > Sinocyclocheilus > Sinocyclocheilus anshuiensis. The sequence continues at coordinate 11,833 of NW_015540921.1, forward strand.
TGCAGTGTATAGTATGCATATTCTAAAAAATAATGTAAATTTACATGCATATGCATATATATTGACATAATATGTAGAAAATACATAATAACATATTACGCTTAATATTCCTGCAGCGTATAGTATGTATATTCTATATAGTATGTAAATTTATAATATGCAAAATACAAAATGACAAAATATAAAATACAAATTTATATGCATATTAATTTATATAATATAAAACAACATATTAATATTCCTGCAGTGTATAGTAGTAGTATACATTTATATGCATAATAAATTCAAATACATAAAATATGCATATGCACATAGATATATGAATACAAATTTATGTAAATTTACATAATATATACAAAATACATAATAACATACTATGCTTACAATGCATGCAATGTATGGAATGTATTTTCTATATAGTATGTGAATTTACATGCATCTGCACATAAATATAAGTACATATAATATGTATATAGATATATGCATGCATACAAATGTATATGCATAAGCAACCACCATTGTGATCTATTTAATATTCATGCTTTTTAAATTACTTCCAACTTTCCAAGCTCTGAACTATCAATCAGATGACAGAAGGCGTGTAGTAGATTGTGTGTGAAACAGGTTTAACAGCAAAGCTTTGATCGTTTAGAGGCTTTGCGTATCAAATATGATCCAGTAGCTTTATAGGGTTAAGTAAAATCCATTGATTTTATTTTTTTAGATTTTCCCTCATTTCGTATCCCGCAGCTCGTCTCTTTCCAGCAAACTCCTGCGGGGATCACGCGAGGCCACCTGCATTTTCCTGACTGATTTATAACGGACTAAAGCCTAGAACTAATCTTTTAAGGCTTGTCCATACAAAAGCATTGCCGGGCAACACCAAAACACCACCAATACATTTTCAAGCAAACCGTACAACTAAGACTGCTCTGTTGAACACAGCGGGACTGACATCAACGTCGCTGCTCCACAAGAACGTGGTTCTGTTACTTGATTTGCTCAAAATGCACAAAAACATCCAAAACTTCTTTTACTGTGCCATTATGGAAAAGAACACATTAAAGTAAGATTTTACTGCAGAATATAGTAGGCTTGAGCTGAAAATATTGATTTCTCAATTTGAATCGATTCTCATTTGGTTGAACTGATTTTGATTCTTAAATCCAAAGAATCAATCTCTGCTGCTTTCAGTTGATGCTTCAACAAAACACTATCTGTAGCTCCTCCCATTCAATAATCACAATAATCTTTGTGCTTTGTTACTTTTGATCTGAAACAAAGTGTCAGCTTTCAAATTCCTACAGCAAATAAACATGAATGAACATCAGAACTGAAATGAATCATGAATCATGTAATGAATCAGTGTTTCAACCATCAAGAAAACATCTTGTGATCAATAATGTCACGTAACGTCACATTTACCTCAGAAAAGACATCCAATGAACATAAACTGGGTAGTCAGCTAGAAAAAATATTATATATTCATTATATTTTTACTGCACCTGTTCTTCAAGTATTTAATGAATGTTTGAACCCAGCTAACAGGGAATGTTTAACGTTTTTAAAAAGTTATATAAATGTTAGGACAAATCATTCTTAAAGTAATGTTTATGGAACCTTCGTATAACTTTATTCATATTTGATGCATCTTCTCATAACGGTAAGAGAAAACATGTTTTTGTAACCTTATAATAGCCTTATAATCCTGACAAGAAAACTACAAATTGTAACATTCTTAGAATTTTAAAAATAAACATTCAAATAACGCTACATTTTGAGTAAAAACAAACAGAATGTTGTAAGAAATTTTTTTTTGTAACCTTGAAATAATTATGACAAGAAAACTGGACATTTTAACGTTCTCAGAATATAAAAAAAAAAACATTTGGAAAAGAAAAAAAGTTAGTAGAATGATGGAAGAAGGTTTTTGTAACCTTTAAATAACGTTATAATCATGACAAGAAAACAGGACATTTTGAGGTTTTAGAAACATTTCAAAACGATATTCACACGTTTTTATAACCTAAATTTATATTTTTATATTTATGCCTTTGTCTTGAATGTTGCTGTCTGTTTATAATGTCTACTTTTTTTTTGTTTATAAACACTGTCATACTGTTTGTTACCTGCTAATCTGAAGAGCTGCTAAACTGTATTTTGTTGTTCCTAAACAATGACATAAAGTTCTATTCTATTCTAGTCTATTCTATTCTATTCTTGAGAATAAAACCATCATGAAAACAAATGACAACATCCACTGTTTAAATGTTTATATTTCAATAACAAACTGGAGTAGAAGCATAATTATATCATTAAAAGTTGCTATAATACATTTTTATTATAAAACTGCCTTATGTGCAATTTAAATGTTTGTTTACAAATCACTTTAATATAGTATTGACAGGGTTTATTGTAGAATTAGTTGAGATTTGAGACTTTTTCCTTGAAAAAACGGACATGTACTGTTCGTGATAGCCTTTATATCCAAACGAATCAATGTCGAATTGAATCGAATCAAATCGCAAGCTTGTGAATCGATATCGAATCAAATCCCCAGCCCTAATCGCCTGTTAAATCGTGTTTAGGTGAAGAGACGGATGGACATAATAATGGTTTGCAAGCTGACGGCACTACACACTATATACTCCACACTTGTTTTCTTGACCTTTTCTTCAGCTTGTTGCTGACATTCTGTTCGTTAGTTCAACACAATCAATTCACTGCAGCTCCATTAGCATTCATTCTGCGTCTCTGAGTCTCCTTGAGCTGCTCGACCTGAAAACGGCCCGAAACATCCCCTGACATGAGCCTTAAAGCCGACGATCAGTCACACAAACAGAAGTGCATGTGTTATATGTGTGTTATATGTGTGTTATATGTGCGTTATATGTGCGTTATATGTGTGTTATATGTGTGTTATATGTGCGTTATATGTGTGTTATAAAGCCTGACTCACCCTGAGCTTCACTGTTCTCCTCACAAATCTTCTTCACAGCAGCCACACCCTCCGCTTGATTACGTGAGGCTGAAAGTTTGGGAAGAAATGCCGGATTAGCTGCCGTTTTTATGACATCAAATTTGCATGTGTTTTTATGCATAAAAATTGCAAAAAATAGCAGCAGTGACAGACTCATTAATTGTTCAATATTTGTCCATTTTGAGATTTTCAGCACACTTGACTGATGAATATTAGTAGACAAAAATCTCCTGTATAGACAGTCTTGCATACACTGCAGCATAGTACTGTATGTTATCATGTATATTCTATATAGTATTTATTGACTTGCAATTAAATGTGTATGCATATGTCCATTGTTATTATAGACTGAAACTAAAATTAAAACAATAACAACCCATTTTTGTTACTTGAAATAAAATAAAGATTAACTGAAATAAAATATAGGCTATTTTGTTTTCCAGCTAGCTGCCAAGGAAACATTCATTCTAATTTAGTTTAACTTGATGTACTAAAATAACTAAAACTGAAATAAAAACTAATAAAAACTATATAGACATATATATAAAAAAACTACTTAAAGTGACAAAAACACAAACAAAATTACTAAAACTTTAACTAAAATTAAAAGGAAAACTGAAAATATAAAAATAAAAACTGATCCAAAATATTAATAAAATCTACGATAGTATCTCAATGGTGCTAAAATAACACTTCATATATCTATATCTGTGTTTTGTAGTACATTTTTTTAAGTTTCATAGTAAACTCATTATTTATGCATTATTGATGGATCTGGAACAGCCACTGAAAACCCCACTTCAGTTCAGGGTTATTTAGTATCATAGTTTTTATTGATATTTTAAATTAGTGTTTATTTTAATATTTTCTTTTTTAATATTTAAAAAAATATTTTTGTTAAAGTTTTAGTAATTTTGTTGTGTTTTTGTCATTTTTATTAGTTTTTGTTTTCTTTTTTTATATGTCTATAAAGTTTTGATTAATTTTTATTCCAGTTTTAATTTTAGTTATTTCGGTACATCAAGATAAACTAAATAAAAATGAGAAATGTTGCCATGGCAACTAGCTGAAATAAAATAAATATTTTTTAATATTTTATTTTAGAGTTTATTTTATTTCAAGTAACAAATTGTTTTATAATAACCCTGTTTCTATCAACCACAAATTGAAACCTTTTGCATGCTGAACGTGTCATACAATGTAAAAAAGCTGTAAACAAATCAACTGCATGGTAAATAACAGTTACGTGTGCTTCATTATCTGTATTTTACAGTGGCATCAAATGCAGCTCATTCAAACAGAATTTCATAACTTTTAATAAAAATTGTATAATCTTAAGCATATCGATATTGTAACTACAATACAGAAACTTCACTATCAGAGTCTCAATAAGAGTAGTTGGTCATTAAGAACACAGCCCAAAGGCAGTAATTTGCCAGGTAATATTTCTGGCTTCTGGGAATTAAAAGTATAACCTAATTATCTGCTCCTATTAACTGTGCTGACGCCGAGGGAGCGCAACCAGACACTGTACCAAAAAGCACTGCACTTTGATTTTAAGAGCTCATAAAACTGCTTCAAATCCAAAATCTACATATCAGAAAATAAATTTGCCAAAATTAATGTTTTATGTTGCAGAACTTAGAATAATACAATGACTGCGTGACTATGTTGAATTTCTATGAATTCTTCAATCCTGAATTTTGCACAGTCATGTGTAGAATCTCCCCGTGTGTTTTATTAAAAGCTCTTGAAGTGCCACAGAGAAAAATCGCTCCAGCTGGCACAGATGTGAGAGACCATCATCAGATCTCTTCCTCTGAATGTTGTATAAATAAACACATTATAACAGATAACAATCAGCAGGTATGAAATCTGTGATAGATTACAGCTGCATTTTGATGGAATATTCATAACCACATATCCATATTTGTTTCTGAAACACGAAAAGGCAATGTTATCTGCACACCCTTTAACTAGAAAAGGATTTTTTTTCTGGATATATTTAATGATAAAAGCTCAGTTTAGTTTTCTTGAATTGTACTACCATATATTACATGCATAAATAATTTCAAGACCTTTAGCTCACTTGACTTGACTGAGGATTTCGACTCAGGATTTAGATTGTATCGTAGTACTGAGACTGCTCTTATCAGAGTTACAAATGACCTGCTCTTATCATCTGATCGTGGTTGTATCTCTCTATTAGTGCTACTGGATCTTAGCACTGTGTTTTACACCATCGACCACAACATTCTTTTGAGTAGACTACAAAATTATGTTGACATTAATGGAATTACATTGTCATGGTTCAAATCGTACTTATCTGACCGTCATGAAGAGGTATCATATCGATCACAAGTGCAGTATGGAGTACCACAAGGCTCAGTACTAGGACCGTTGCTTTTCAAGCATTACATGTTACCCTTGGGAGATATCATCAAGAAACATGGTATTAGCTTTCACTGTTATGCTGATGATACTCAGCTCTATATTTCTTCACGGCCCAATGAAACATACCAATTCGCAAAACTAACGGAATGCATAGCTGATATAAAAAACTGGATGACAAGTAATTTCCTACTGCTAAATTCTGAAAAAACTGAGGTTTTACTTATCGGACCAAAATCCTCTGCATATAATAATCTAGAACACTGTCATTTCTTAATTTTTCACCATCAGTTAGGAACCTAGGTGTGCTATTTGATAGCAACTTTTCCATTGAAAGTCATGTTTCTAGCATTTATAAAATCGCATTTTTCAATCTAAAAATATATTTAAATTACGACCTATGCTCTCAGTGTCAAATACAGACATGTTAATTCATGCGTTCATGACCTCAAGGTTAGATTATTGTAATGCTTTATTGGAAAACCCACAATTCTTTCAATTAAATTTTTTGTTAATATTTTGAATTAGTTTTTATTTTTATGCTTTATTTTAATATTTTAATTATAGTTAAAGTTTTAATAATTTTGTTGCACATTTTTGTAATTCTATTAGTTTTTTTTTAATATGTCTATATAGTTTTCATTCATTTTTATTTCAGTTTTAGATTTAGTTATTGTAGTACATCAAGATAAACTAATTTAAAATGATAAATTCTGTTTTGGCAACTAGCTGAAAAAAAATAAGTTTATTTTATTTTAAAGTTGAATAAAATCATATATTAATAATATATTAATAGAACATACCATTAATGTAATGATTAAATGTTAAATAATTAAATTATTTATTTTAAATTAATTTTATTTTTTAATAAGTTTTTTTTTCTATTCTATATATTTAAGTGCATTTCAGTTAAAGATCATTTTACTTCAAGTTACAAAAATTGTTTTATGGTTTTCGTTTTAGTTAACTATTATAACCTTGTTTTTGGTATATTTGTGTTATGTCACAAAAAGACTTATTTTTCTGGATACTGGATGACAAATGCTCAGTTTAGCGCTTCTTAAATTGTACTACCATACATTACATGTATAAATCAAAGCCAGACTCAAATGCCACACTCAGACGTCTGAAAGGCACTGTAATCTTATTTTAACATCCTAATAACATTTTCTGAGGCTTAATGACACAATGCAACCTGACTTTTGTCATTTCTGCAGACCAGAGGCACAGAGCTCAATGCCTGTGGAGTGTATTATGATAACTGATGGTACTTTACCTATTATGACATAAACTCCCAGATTCGTCAGCTGTCTGACCGTCTCATAGCCGAGTCCTTTGGCGCCGCCCGTCACTATAGCAATCTCGCCATTCTGTTTGGGCAAAACTGTGAAATAAAAAACAAAGCAAATGAACAGTGTTGTCTGTCATTCAGATACGCAGCATCTAAAACTAGATCAGTTTTGTATAAACCTCTTCAGCCATACAATGGTACATTTCATTGTTGTTTTTTCGAGAAAAATGTGGCTTAACCGTCATGTTGACAGGATTTTTGTTTTCTGAGCTTATGCACCTCAGTTTTGGAGTGAATATTGCCAAAATTATCCCCAAATAATGCTTTTTTCACTCATAAACTGAGGTGCATGAGCTCAGATCAATGAGGCCTGCGATCAATCAGTTCCTAAAAGAAACACAAAACCTGCTGATTGAAAGAAAATAAGCTGATAAAAAGATTGAATCCAAGATTCGGTGATAATACAGCATAACAAGAGATTTACAAGCAATTTTTAAAAAGCTAGTGATTTTGTTAATTAAGTCTGTTAATTAAGGTTTGAATCAGGGTTTTCTGAAAGAAAGGCATGATAACTACATGATTTTAGCGTCACGTCATTACAAGCACAGCTCACCCCAAGTCCTGCTAAAATTTCTGTCGCTGAGTTACCCAGGTAACAAATTTAGGTTATAAGAACGTTGTGGGAACATTGTTTTAAAATGTTTCTGAAACATTGACAGGATATCACACCATAGCAATCACCCAGAACACCCTAGCAACCACCTAGCAACACCCAAACAGCCACCCAGAACATCTTAGCAACCGCCTAGCTATGCCTTAACAACCACCCAGAATGCCTTAGCAACCGTGTAGCAACACCCTAGCTACCACCCATGATACCCTAGCAATCGCATAGCAACACCATAGCAACCACCCAGAACATCTTAGCAACCGCCTAGCTATGCCTTAACAACCACCCAGAATGCCTTAGTAACCGTGTAGCAACACCCTGGCTGCCACCCAGGATACCATAGCAACCGCATAGCAACACCCTAGCAACCACCCAGAACATCTTAGCAACCACCTAGCTATACCTTAACAACCACCCAGAATGCCTTAGCAACTGTGTAGCAACACCCTAGCTACCACCCATGATACCCTAGCAATCGCATAGCAACACCATAGCAACCACCCAGAACATCTTAGCAACCGCCTAGCTAAGCCTTAAACACCAACCAGAATGCCTTAGCAACCGTGTAGCAACACCCTAGCTACCACCTATGATACCCTAGCAATCACATAGCAACACCATAGCAACCACCCAGAACATCTTAGCAACCGCCTAGCTATGCCTTAACAACCACCCAGAATGCCTTAGCAACCGTGTAGCAACACCCTAGCTACCACCTATGATACCCTAGCAATCGCATAGCAACACCATAGCAACCACCCAGAACATCTTAGCAACCGCCTAGCTATGCCTTAACAACCACCCAGAATGCCTTAGCAACCGTGTAGCAACACCCTAGCTACCACCTATGATACCCTAGCAATCGCATAGCAACACCATAGCAACCACCCAGAACATCTTAGCAACCGCCTAGCTATGCCTTAACAACCACCCAGAATGCCTTAGTAACCGTGTAGAAACACCCTGGCTGCCACCCAGGATACCATAGCAACCGCATAGCAACACCCTAGCAACCACCAAACAACAACTAATAAAACCCTAGCAACCACCCAGAACACCTTAGCAACACCCTAGCAAACACTCAGAACACCCTAGCAACCACCCAGAACACCTTAGCAACACCCTAGCAACCACTCAGAACACCCTAGCAACCACCCAGAACACCTTAGCAACACCCTAGCAAATTTCTAGCAACCACTCAGAACACCCTAGCAACCGCCAAAGCATTACTATAGTTCTCTTACATTCTTATTATTCTTCCACACAAAATTTTGGCGTGCTACTCCCGCACCGTTTGTCGTAGACCCATGAATGAGGTTTCAAATCGACCGGCTCATTGCGGAGAGGTGTGCTTTATCATTTCTAAATGATTGGACCTACGATGTTCGCACAGCAGACGAAAAAGCGGGCAAAAATACCCCATAGACATGCATTGACGGAATTTTCGTGAATTTGAATCTCACACACACACACGGCCTTAGAAACCCCTTCTCTCCCTCTCTCTCTAACTCTCTCTCACACTCACTTGACTTACCTTTTCAAGTAACCAATAAGTAATGACCTATAATCTTCATAGCCACACCCTAGCAACCACTTACAGCACCCTAGCAACCACCCCATAGACTTCCATTCAAACAGATCAAAAGGGATATCTTTGGATAGAAGTGTCCAGTTTTCTCGATTATTATCTTATTTGAAGGTCACAGAAACGTTTCCTAAAACATTGTACTAACTTTATCCTCACCCAAAATATAGTGTTATTTGAGCGTTTATTTTTTTTATATTCTAAGAATGTTAAAATGTCCGGTTTTCTTGTTGTGATTATATCGTTATTTAAAGGTTACAAAAACGTTTCTTAGAACGTTCATCACGTACAGGACATATTTTTTTCAGCTAACAAATAACGCTCTTAGAATCTTGGCTAACGATCTGGGAAGGTTCTCTCAGAGTAATGAACAAACATGTAACGTTAATAAAACGTTTGTTCACAGTTATCTGGACTTTAATAATGTTCTCAAATGCTAGCACAAAAACATTATTCATACATTATTCACATTACTTTTTTTTTTTTTATGTTTTGGTCGGACGTTCATCTAAAGTTTTTTAAAATGTTACTACTTGTTTCAGAACTTTCAGAGAACATTCAAAAGTAACATTCGCATAATGTTTGCAAAATGATCTTAAAGTGACAGTTCACCCAAAAAATTAACATTTTGTCATCATTTACTCTCCCTCACGTTGTTCCAAACCTGTATAAATGTATTTCTTCTGCTGAACACAAAAGAAGCTGTGATGAAGAATGTTGGTAACCAAACAGTTGCTGGTTGACTTCTATAGTATTTTTTTTATTCTAAACTATGGAAGTCAATGGCTACGAATAACCTTAGGGTGAGTAAATGATCACAGAATTTTCATTTTTGGGTGAACTCTCACTTTAAAGTTCATATAAACAAGAATATGAACATTCAATTTCAAAACATTCAATTTTTTAAATGTGTAAAAATGTTTTTTCTTGGTTATGTGAACGTTAAAGACAACGTTAAGGGGAATGCCACATTTTCATTCACAACTATTCTGCAAACATTATGGGAATGTTACTTTTGTACATTCATCAGTAATAACAACAGAAGATTCTCATAATGTTTTCAAATTGATAGAATGGAATGTTCTCGAATATATCCAAGAAACATTCTCAATAGATTAAACACGTAAAAAACATGCAGAAATAACGGTTTCAAAATGATACAATGTTCCACTAATGTTCCCATAACCAAGAAAAAACATTCTGTAAATATATATATATATATAAAGGGTATTTTAAAGATTGAGAGAACATTCAAATGTAACATTCTCGTAATGCTTTCAAAATTATAGAATTGAATGTTTCTCTAACATTCACATAACCAAGAAATGTTCCTAATACATAAAAAACTGGATGCTTTCAACATTTAAAAAAACATTCATAAATAACATTTTCATAATGGTTTCGAAATGATCAAATGGAACATTCGCATAACCAAAAAAAAAGTTTAAATGTTGAGAGAACATTCTAATGTAACGTAATGTAACGTTCTCATAACATGTTCACAATGATAGAATGGAACGTTCCTCTAACATTCACATAACCAAGAAGAAACATTGGTAACACTTTACTTAAAGCCTTTATGTATAATGCATCATAAAAGTAGTTTTAATGCATTAATTATGCTTTGTAATACACCTTATAATGCATTATACAGTCTCATGAATAATTGTAACCACACATTATAACACTTATCAATTCATTGTTGCACTATGCATTTTAAATTCGGTTATAATTATTTACGACAAGATATAATGCATCACAATGCATAATAATGAATAATTATGAATAATGAATGAATAATGAATAACAATGAATAATTATAATGCATTATTCCCTTTAATAACCCTTTATAATGCATTATACATAAAGGCTTTAAGTGTTACCGAAACATTCTTAATAGGAAAAAAAAAAAGATGTTTTGAACATTTAAAAACATTCAGAAATGACGTTTTTATAACTTAATGGGAATGTTAGACTGAGAGAAACTCAAGAATCGAGATGAATTTGTCATGAAACTCATTTGATTCCTTCACCAGATCTTGCTGTCATGTGATGCATGAGGGATTTGTTTTAGGCTTAAATTATTTCTCCATGCCACTGACTAAAAATCAAACCTATTTCAGAGATCTGTAAGGTCTGAATTGATCTGTTTAAACCAGTGTTATTTTAGTACATTGATGTACTATTATTAATATTTTGAGTTCGTTTTTATTTTTATATTTTCCATTTTAATTTTAGACACTCTGCTTGTTTTTTGTCATGTTTATTAGTTTTTTGTTTTTAATATGTATGTATTAGGGTTTATTCCAGTTCAAAGTTAAACTAAATGAAAATAAGAAATGGCAACTATAGCTGAAATAAAGTAAGTTCATAGCGTATATTTGTACATTTTATTTCAGTCAATGTTCATTTTGTTTCAAGTAAATTTTTTATGGATTCAGTTTTTGTTTTTGTTACCAATAAACTGTTGAAGTTTATCCTCTGAATTGAGATGGGAATATAAGCAGAATGACATTGTCGTGAGATGCAATGTTTCTTTTAATGTAAGAATTGAGATATACTATTACAATTTTATTAATATTTTGAATTAGTTTTCTTTTTTCATTTTAATTTTAGTTAAAGTTTCAGCAATTTTGTTGTGTGTTTTTGTCATTTTATTATTTTTTTGTTTTGTTTGTTAAGTTTGTATTCATTTTATTTCAGTTTTAGCTATTTTATTACAAGTTAATATGAGAAATGGCAACTAGTTGAAAAAAAAGTTTATTTTTATTTAAAGTAATGAAAATGTTTTTTATGGTTTTAGTTTTTGTTAACTATTAACAATTAATCCTGGGATTAACATTAGTTATGATTAAAGGTGGTTAACCAAGACACATTGCCATTTACATCTGACATTAATGTGCGTCTCAAACGTTTATACCAGGTGTAAAATGCAGGTTTTGTAAAGCAACATTAAGACCTTTTTCAGACCAAGTAAAGAAAATAATTTAAAGCCATGACTTTAAGACTTTCTGCTCTAATTTGAGACCTTTTTAATCCTTAATTTGAGCAAATTAAGAGTTTTTAAAACCTGTAGAAACCCTGAAACAGGCCCAATATATTGCGGCATCATCCCAATATACCTGTTACGGACACTTTTCCTCTCTCTCAACACTAGCTAAAAATAAAATCTCATGTGTGCAATGCAAACGCATGGAACCAAACAGAGCAATTCTAATCAAATTCAAATCTGAATTATATCTGTTTCCGCAAACAGGCAGTTAAAGATGTAACTTTGCATAACAGTTGACTCATATCTATTTATAACCCCGCATCCATGTCTGACTTTATTATATCTTCCGTGTCATGCAGCAGCTTGTGTGGAAGCATTACGACTGACAGCTAAAAGTGAGCGTTTGGCGGTTTCGCAGGAGAAACATGGACGCTTCAGATTCCTCCCGAGAGAAGCCTTCCTGGCCCACTTTCTATGATTGCCACTCTATTACATTTCCAGGAGTTCCTTATCTGCCATCCATCCCACCAAACACAACCTCCCTGCCGTCAGTCCAGGGCAGAAACACACTCTTATAGAGAAATGACTTATCCTGCACCAAGATGTATTCAAATGATATTGTGTGTATTAGTGCCGCCCACTTTTTCAGCAGCATTGGTTCTGTAAGTATTTTGCCCATAGGGATTTAAAAAAAGTCTTCATTAAAGCGCTATAAGACACGAACCAAACCAACCAGCTACGAGGAGAATCACAACATTAAAATCTTTGATTTGAAGAAAGTACATGAAAATCGGACAAAGACACAAGATAAAAAACTTAAAGGCACAATATGTAAATTTTTTTTATTAAAATATCCAAAAAAACACTATAACAGTGTTATATATTTTGCTGACTTGTGTACTTACATTATCCCAAATATTTTGAGGAATGTTTAAATCCAGAGAAATAAGCAATTTTAACTAGTGACACGGACCGTGTCCACAGTGTCATTGTGTCGCCTGCCAATGATGTCATAACCCCGCGATTTCCGGTTTTGTTTTGTAGAAAACATGGAAACACCAAAGACGCTTTAATATGTTGTGTGTTTTAATAGACCGGTGACGACCGCACAGAGTAGCATTATAACAGAACTTTCAAATGTATATAGTATGATAAAACAGCGATGCTTTACCCCACATACGCACGACCGGAAGCAGCGGAAGCCGTCGACTGTGGCATAATAAAAGCACCGCTGCTTTGCCCCACATACGCACGACCGGAAGCAGTAAACCTTTCAAGACAGACCTGCTTTGTGATCTTTGACTCCGCTGATTTACCCCACATACGCACGACCGGAAGCAGCGAAAGCGGTCGACTGTGGCATAATAAAAGCTCCGCTGCTTTACCCCACATATGCACGACCGGAAGCAGCGGAAGCGCTCGACTGTGGCATAATAAAAGCTCCGCTGCTTTACCCCACATATGCACGACCGGAAGCAGCGGAAGCGCTCGACTGTGGCATAATAAAAGCTCCGCTGCTTTACCCCACATATGCACGACCGGAAGCAGCGGAAGCGCTCGACTGTGGCATAATAAAAGCTCCGCTGCTTTACCCCACATATGCACGACCGGAAGCAGCGGAAGCGCTCGACTGTGGCATAATAAAAGCTCCGCTGCTTTACCCCACATATGCACGACCGGAAGCAGCGGAAGCGCTCGACTGTGGCATAATAAAAGCTCCGCTGCTTTACCCCACATATGCACGACCGGAAGCAGCGGAAGCGCTCGACTGTGGCATAATAAAAGCTCCGCTGCTTTACCCCACATATGCACGACCGGAAGCAGCGGAAGCGCTCGACTGTGGCATAATAAAAGCTCCGCTGCTTTACCCCACATATGCACGACCGGAAGCAGCGGAAGCGCTCGACTGTGGCATAATAAAAGCTCCGCTGCTTTACCCCACATATGCACGACCGGAAGCAGCGGAAGCGCTCGACTGTGGCATAATAAAAGCTCCGCTGCTTTACCCCACATATGCACGACCGGAAGCAGCGGAAGCGCTCGACTGTGGCATAATAAAAGCTCCGCTGCTTTACCCCACATATGCACGACCGGAAGCAGCGGAAGCGCTCGACTGTGGCATAATAAAAGCTCCGCTGCTTTACCCCACATATGCACGACCGGAAGCAGCGGAAGCGCTCGACTGTGGCATAATAAAAGCTCCGCTGCTTTACCCCACATATGCACGACCGGAAGCAGCGGAAGCGCTCGACTGTGGCATAATAAAAGCTCCGCTGCTTTACCCCACATATGCACGACCGGAAGCAGCGGAAGCGCTCGACTGTGGCATAATAAAAGCTCCGCTGCTTTACCCCACATATGCACGACCGGAAGCAGCGGAAGCGCTCGACTGTGGCATAATAAAAGCTCCGCTGCTTTACCCCACATATGCACGACCGGAAGCAGCGGAAGCGCTCGACTGTGGCATAATAAAAGCTCCGCTGCTTTACCCCACATATGCACGACCGGAAGCAGCGGAAGCGCTCGACTGTGGCATAATAAAAGCTCCGCTGCTTTACCCCACATATGCACGACCGGAAGCAGCGGAAGCGCTCGACTGTGGCATAATAAAAGCTCCGCTGCTTTACCCCACATATGCACGACCGGAAGCAGCGGAAGCGCTCGACTGTGGCATAATAAAAGCTCCGCTGCTTTACCCCACATATGCACGACCGGAAGCAGCGGAAGCGCTCGACTGTGGCATAATAAAAGCTCCGCTGCTTTACCCCACATATGCACGACCGGAAGCAGCGGAAGCGCTCGACTGTGGCATAATAAAAGCTCCGCTGCTTTACCCCACATATGCACGACCGGAAGCAGCGGAAGCGCTCGACTGTGGCATAATAAAAGCTCCGCTGCTTTACCCCACATATGCACGACCGGAAGCAGCGGAAGCGCTCGACTGTGGCATAATAAAAGCTCCGCTGCTTTACCCCACATATGCACGACCGGAAGCAGCGGAAGCGCTCGACTGTGGCATAATAAAAGCTCCGCTGCTTTACCCCACATATGCACGACCGGAAGCAGCGGAAGCGCTCGACTGTGGCATAATAAAAGCTCCGCTGCTTTACCCCACATATGCACGACCGGAAGCAGCGGAAGCGCTCGACTGTGGCATAATAAAAGCTCCGCTGCTTTACCCCACATATGCACGACCGGAAGCAGCGGAAGCGCTCGACTGTGGCATAATAAAAGCTCCGCTGCTTTACCCCACATATGCACGACCGGAAGCAGCGGAAGCGCTCGACTGTGGCATAATAAAAGCTCCGCTGCTTTACCCCACATATGCACGACCGGAAGCAGCGGAAGCGCTCGACTGTGGCATAATAAAAGCTCCGCTGCTTTACCCCACATATGCACGACCGGAAGCAGCGGAAGCGCTCGACTGTGGCATAATAAAAGCTCCGCTGCTTTACCCCACATATGCACGACCGGAAGCAGCGGAAGCGCTCGACTGTGGCATAATAAAAGCTCCGCTGCTTTACCCCACATATGCACGACCGGAAGCAGCGGAAGCGCTCGACTGTGGCATAATAAAAGCTCCGCTGCTTTACCCCACATATGCACGACCGGAAGCAGCGGAAGCGCTCGACTGTGGCATAATAAAAGCTCCGCTGCTTTACCCCACATATGCACGACCGGAAGCAGCGGAAGCGCTCGACTGTGGCATAATAAAAGCTCCGCTGCTTTGGAGCCGTGTGTCGCGCTCGTTCAGCGCCTTATTTCGTTTCGACGGCTTTCAGCCTCACCCTGCTTCATTCTACTATGTTAATAAATCATTAGCTCATTCATGAACATGATTTCTGCCCGAGTCCCATCGGATTGCATCGGCTGTGGGGATGAAGACCACAACTCCCATGATTCCACACTCAGTCATGCCGTCATCAAACTACACCTTTGTCTCTTTGTTTATTTTGAATACGCGCTCTCTATCGGCAAAAAATTACATATTGTGCCTTTAATGGCTTTAACTCTCTAGTGCTGTTCACGTGTTGGTCAAAATTTATTGCAATGAAACTAATATACCATATTTTAGTTCAAAAATCTTTCTTATTTAATATTTTGTATTTTTAGGTGATTTTATGGTACTAAATTATATTTATGGAATAGTTATGATGCATTTATTAACGGTTTTTTAACTTTTTGAGCATAGACCTGAAAACAAAAATTCCAACTTTATCATAAATCTTGAATGCTTTGGAGCACAGACTTAAGTTTGGTCTCTTTTTAAAGGAGACACTTGCCAGATTATTGCTGATGTGAAAAAAGTAAAAATTATTATTATGAAAAATTTTATATAAAATATATATTTTCCAAAATATGCATGAAACACTGCATGAAAATCAAAGACATAAATCTAAACAAGTTGTGTTCCGAATTTGAGGTTGATATCACAAAAAAGTGAGATTTTGTTTGGACGCAGAAATTCACTTCCCATTCATTTCCAATGCGCTCATTTTGACGGCGAAGAGTACAGGTGGTGAGGCCTTTACCAAGTTTTGTACAATTTCGATAAATGAAAAATTCTATAAAACAAAATGCAAAGTTTTTCTGTCAAAAATGACCGAACAGCGCCAGATGGTTAATTTGGGAAAGAACTACAATCCCATGAAGCATTGCAAATGACATTAATCAAAATAAAACGAAAGAGAAATATTAAACTATTCATTGAAAGTTGTTGGTTTTAATCTATAGAAACGATTTATTTTAAGTTCATTGCAAAATATGCACATATAAACAAATAATTTCTCAATTTCACCATTTGGAATGGGCGGAGCTAAAGATTTCTTTTGGCATGCTTTGCTTGCCGCGACTCTCTGATTGGTGGATTTTTCAGTACAGCATCATGAGTAATGCAGTTTATCACCACAAATTAAATTATTAAACACAATTATTTAAAAAATAAGTTGAATTAATGCGAACAGATGGATTCAATAAAAGCACATACAACCTCAAAGCTCACAAAGCAGGTCTGTCTTGAAAGGTTTAGTTTTGGAGGATTCAATTAATTAAGGCTTTTAGAGTAAAAATAAAAGTTCTACCATCATTTACTCGCCTGATGTCATTCAATATCTGTATGTGTTTTACAGAAGGCTTTTTTGGCATAATGTTTGAGCTTTGTGTCATGCACTCTTAAAAATAAAGGTTCTTTATTGGCATCAATGGTTCCACGAAGAACCCTTATAGTGGAAAAAGGTTATTAAAATGTTCTTTACACTAAGAAAACTGTTCACCGAAAGGTCCTTTGGGCCAAAATATGGCATCACTGCAAAAACACCCTTTGGGAAGCTTTATTTTCATGAGTGTACGAGGCTCCACATGACAATAATACCATAAACATAGTCCATTATACCTGTGCACTATATTCTTCTGAAGAAACACAATAGCTCAGTGTGAGGGACAAACTGAAATTTAAGCCGTCATGTTCCTCAAATACTGTAAAGCCAGATTTATGACACCAGGAGACTAAAATGTAGTGCACAAGTTACATAGACTACTTTTATGACGCTTTTCAATTCTAATAAATTATGATTTGCGACTTTACGTTTACAGTATGTGCATGTTATATATATTTTTTAAATTGTGCAGTGTTTAGGGTTAGAGGCTCAAGTATATCAGTTGAATATTTAAAATATGATAAAACATATTGAGGTAAAAGTCACTTGCATATTTTGCATCATTCAAACTTGTGAAACTATCCGATTGCCAAGGCTTTCAGAATCCTCTGAATTGAGATGAGAATGTAAGCACAATTACATTTTTATGGAAGCACGTTACCACCATGATTAAAAAATAAAAAAAATTATAATTGTGACATTTATTTAATCTTGCAGTTTTAAGATTATATCTAGTAATTCTGGCTTTTTTATCAGAATTCTGAATTTACATCTTGCAATTCTGTTTTTTTTTCCTGCAATGGAATAAATAATAAAGTAATTTAGAGACACAAATCTGACTTTTTTTTCGTGCAATTGTGAGTTTATACCTCACAATTTGGCTTTTCTTCTCAGAATTGAGTTTATAGCTTATCTTCTCAGAATTGCGAGATATAAACTCAGAATTGCAAGAAATAAACGTGCAATTATAAGAAAAAAACGTCAGAATTACGACCTTTTTTTCCTCACAATTCTGTCTTTTTTTCTCAGAACTGTGAGATCAAAAGTCTTAATTACCTTTATTATATTGTATCCCGTGAAGGAAATAGGCTTTCGTACATTTTAGTGATGCACGACTACAGCAATGTTTCCTTTACAACACTGCACTGATGCACAAATACAGATGTTTTCATATATAGTCTTACAAAGCATTGCTATTAAGGCGTTGGTTTCTGTAAGGGACTGAATGAAGGAAATGTGATCAAGTGAATTCCCCAACATACCCATCAAAACCTGTTGAGTGACAGACAGACGGCAGGCAGTGGACTAACAGGAGCGTTTGATATGATTTGTCTGGGGATGTTCCTTCTGTCTTTCAGTGTGACACTTAATTCTCTGTCTGTTCCCGTTCCAACCCACTCTGGGAATGACGATGATACCATCACAACTGAGATCCATTCTGCATTTTGCATGTTTTGTTCTTAATTAATACACAAATCAGCACATCTCACTTAAAAGACTTTGACATGTGCATGAATAAATTGGCCCAGATTAATGTCTATTAGTCTGGTGTAAATGCATAAGTGGCTGTGGTGATTAAGGCGTATGAAATGCCATTTTCCTCGTGAACCCTGCTGAGATTAGTTCAACAGTGCTCCTCAAACACACTGCAATTTGTATCTGCCTATTGCATTTTAACCAATAATGCGAGCATGTAGAGCGTGAAATATGCATGGTTCACTCAGAGTTTAGAGCGCCTCAACTCATGCTCATTAACCGAGAGACTAAAGGTATTAAGACAGCAAGGGTAATATTAAAGAAGAGTGTTGTTTATGATCTCTATAGAGAAGAGAAGCAGAAAACCATTGCCCTCGACACGCTGTCTGTCTCCTCAAGTCCCAGAGCTGCAAGAATGCAATGCTTTTAACAAGTTCAAAGAGCACAGACTGCAATAAACTGCTGCAAAGCTGCGGTCAGTCTCAGCGTACCTCAGCTGAACGTTTACGTGCCACAAAAGTGCAAGAATCCGTGCTGAAAACCAAAACATTGGCTGAAAATTAGTATCAAGCATCAAATCTTGTTTACAGTAGATGCATCTAGCAACCTGGGGTAATTAACAGTTTCTTTATTTCCCATAACCTTCGTGCATGAAGATGCTGTTTGTTTGTTTGTTTGTTTGTGTCCGACTTTTGTTTAACTAGTTACTTTTCAACAATGCAATCTGCGTTGAAATGCTTGGGAATTAAAATGTGGCTATTCCTTCACCTTTATGCGCGAATGTAAATCTATTAAACGCAGAACGTTTAATAGATTCATCCCGACGTTCTGCGAATATTCTTTTTAGATGCCTTTTTTTAATAACCGTAACCTAACGTTCCCAGAACGTGCATGGAACCAAAACTGAATGAACATCTAACCGACCTATTCAAATGTTATTTTTCGTGAATAACCGTTCAAGTGCATGTCTTTTCATTCGTAATGAACAAGATGATGATGGTCTGATGAGCCATGGAGTCATTGCAGAGTGACATATGTATCACTTCGCGTGCAATTGCGCGCTATAATAGAAAACGAACGGACGCATAACTTACAAATGATGATTTTTTATCCACTGTTGTGTCACGAAGATAACGTGTGAATGAAGCGCATGCGGACGCGCTTACCGGGGTCACCCTGACTTCTCCGCGGATCCGCAGCTTCGGTCTCCAAAATCAAATGCCGTGATCACAGTCCACGTCTCTGCATATATACCACAGTATCACATAGAGGATGAGCAAAATGGCAAAAATAAACAGAGCTACAAGGATAGCCTTAGTCACTGGTGAGATGAGAGACTGCATTTCAGCAGCCGGCGCACGAGCTCAGCTCAATTCGCAACAGTCCGCCGAGGCGCATGGATGCTCGACCGCCCGCTCGCTCCTCACCATCCGACCAGACCTTCGGCTTTTGACGCTGGGATCTCCCGCACTGACATTTCCCGTCGTTCGTGGTGGAGACGCATCATGAGCGATCCTCTGGAGAAAGCCGGCTGCTCTGGCTCTGCTGTGGAACAGGTTGATTCGCCTTTTTCAACTTCATCAGATGGAATTGTCCATGGAGCCCCGTGTGAAGGGGGGAGACCACGAGATTGACCCTCAATGAAGGAAATTAACAAACAAAAGAACAAAGAGCGCTATGAAGTGTAAAAACTCACATTTGTTTCATTTATGACATAAATACGATTATTATTTTATCTGAGATATTAGTACTATGTGGCCACCGATACAGCTATACTTTCAAGGGTTAATTGTTTCGCAGAATCCAGTTAGCCAAACGTCAACTTTAGACTTTTTTTCTTTAACAAACAATGACTTTCTAAGTAAAACTATAAAGTGTCAAATACTGGCACTTTTTGGTAACGTTCCATCCGATTATGACGCTACTGTTGCCATGGTTACCTGTTCAAGCGATGGCAATTCCCTGTTTGACGCCAGGTAAAATTACGCGACCTGACTGACATGTACTGACTTTCTGAGATATGTTTGTGATTAATAATACTACAAGTGTCAAATAATTGACACGGTTTTGTTAGCGTTTTAGACATACATCGCTCAAGTTGCCTACAGTTGCTATGGTTACCTCCTCAGCAATAGCAATTCCAGTTCGCAAGTGCTTGTTTGACTACAGGTAAAATTATGCATCCTGACTAACTTGTACTGACTTTTTGAGTTACATTTGTGATAAATAACACTATACAATGTCAAATAATGGTAGTGTTTTGTTAACATTTTAGCCGATAAATCACTCAAGTCGTGTACTGTTGCTATGGTTACCTCCTCAGCGATAGCAATTCCAGTTCGCGAGTGCTTGTTTGACGACAGGTAAAATTATGCGTCCTGACTAACTTGTACTGACTGATATATTTGTGATAAATAACACTATACAGTGTTACATAATGGCAGTGTTTTGTTAACATTTTAGCCGATAAATCGCTCAAGTCGCGTACTGTTTAATCCCAGGTAAAATTACTCGCCCTGACTGACTTGTACTGACTTTCTGAGAAACTTTAATGATAAATTAAACTATAAAGTGTCAAATATTGACACTGTTTTGTCGAAGTTACATCCGATGATGACACTTTCGTAAAGTGCTCAAGTAGCGTACAGTTGCTATGGTTACCTTTTCAGCGATAGCAATTTCCGTTTGCAGCCTGTTTGACGACAGGTAAAATTACGCGCCCTGACTGACATGTACTGACTTTCTGAGATATGTTTGTGATAAATAAAACTACAAAGTGTCAATTAATGGCATGATTTTGTAAACATTTTAGCCGATAAATCCTCAAGTCAGTAATGTTGCTATGGTTACCTCCTCAGCATAGCAATTCCAGTTCGCCAGTGCTTGTTTGACGACAGGTAAAATTATGCGTCCTGACTAACTTGTCCTGAATTTTTGAGATACATTTGTGATAAATTAAACTATAAAGTGTCAAATATTGACACTGTTTTGTCAAAGTTACATCCGATGATGACGCTTTCGTAAAGCGCTCAAGTAGCATACAGTTGCTATGGTTACCTCCTCAAGAGATGCAAATTCTGTTCGCAAGCCTCTATATAACGCCATACACACCCCTTGACTTTCTGAGATATGTTAGTTTATGATAAATAAAACTATAAAGAGTCAAATTTTGGCACTGTTGATGATGCTATAGTAAAGCGCTCAAGTCATATACTGTTGCTATGGTTACCTCCTCTGCGCACGAACGAGTATTTGCCGCCAGGTGAAAATACAACGATAAAACAATGATTATTGGACTTTGTCTTAAGATAAATCATACTCCCCTGATAGCACACTTACATCACAGAGACGTCTATATTGCATGTATTTTTTAGAGTGTTTGCTCAACTGAAATACGTCTATAGGACGTTTCCTATCAGATGTCAAATAGACGTTTAGAAGATGCCTTTAAGATGTTTATGATTTAGAATGCATGTCTTACAGACGTCTATCAGATGTTTGTAGACAGCAGATGCTTTCCAGATGAAGCGATCTTTAACAGACATCCCGCAGACGTACGTGTGCTATCTGGGATAAGTCTTTGTACATCAAAATGTCACGTTTACTTATGCATTACTTGCAGTTTCTTAGTAATTAGTTGAGAAATGTACTAGCAATTGTTTCAAAGTAAACCCAAAACCAGTTTGTTTGTTTTTTTTGCTGCAGTGTAGCCTACACTTTTTATGGTTACTTAAAAAAACTCCAACTGTTTGTTTACTAAGCCTCATCCGCGCCGCGCCCTTCTGATAAGTTACCCGTGCAAACAAAGAATTAGCACAGTTTGCGTTCTGAGCGAAGAAACGTGGCTGAAGACAGATATGATATTCAGCTCGCGAACTCGAGCGCAGTTCGTGCTGCTGAAGTTCAACAGTGAAGGTTTCCTGAACGTTAACGAGGGAACTTCCCCAGAGGTGCGAAACGGATGAATGGAGCTGCGTCTCAAAACCCCAGCACTTCAGGCATAGGCGGGTTTCTGGCAAGCTGGTAAGCCCAACACCGCTGTCTAAAAAGAAGCCAGCTCGCTAGGTTTTAAACCAGCTCCGTTCATTGCGTTCCGTCGCTTTGGGGAAGTTCAACGTTTAGGAAACGTCTCGAGACGCATTCGGGGGGCTGGGTGGGTGCTCACGGCAAAATGGTTCTAGGAGGTCAAGAAACCTTGCTATGAATTTCTAAAGTAAAACGAGAATGGATCAATAATAGAAACGCCATGCACTGCGCTATAGCATGCAAACCCGCTTTTGTTTAACCTAGAAGCGTATAAAGTCTGGCGGGGGAGGGATATGCCTCGTGCATCCTCCGTCTGCGTGAGACTTCAGTGAGAAACAAGCGAGACAGACCTGCAATTGGATCCTACACAAGTCAATCCCACATGTGGGTGGGCGGTGGACTCAGAGCTGCACACCCAGTAAAGTTTGTGCAACAAAAGGTTGCGGGAAAGTTGCGCACGAACACGATTCACACTTACACCTGAAATCTGCATGCGCTAAAAGCGCCAAAGCAAGCTGCGTTTAAGACCCGATTGAGCTCAGTTTCATTCAAGCCACAATGAAGTCATACTTGTGGATTTTCGTCCTTGGAAGTTTAATCGTGACTGGAGTGAAGATGCAAGGTAAGGGTTTTCTTAAACTATAGCTTAAAAGATACTAACAAAGTTTCTTTGTTTTCTGCTTCCACACTTGTTTAGTGTTACAAATGCATGAAGTGAAATATACTTTTTAAATTGAAATGATTTAAATATTAATGCATTAATTGTATATAAATGAACAGAGAGAATTCTGAATGAAATGGAAAGCATGCATGTCTTTTTTGTTGGTAGGGTGAGTCTGTATATCAGCTCTAAGATCACATGTTTTGAACAAAAGGACTATATTATTATACATGCATGATTGGCAATTCAAGCATTCTGAGATCTTAAAATAAGACCCTCAGAAACGACTTGTGGAAGCTGTAAAGCCTAGCTCTGCCAGCACAGCTCACTGCATTTCCCTCTTTGTACATTGTGTTCTTGACTAACAGCTTTGGCTGCTCAGAGTCTCAATAATGACCTCATCCAAACGTTTCCCACTTCTTAAACGTTTACAGGATGTAACCAAATGTTCAGGATCGGGAGGAACGGATGTAAAAGGTTTAAGTCTGGCATTAAATATCCCATTCTGATGTCACACGCCTGTTTATTGCTAATATGTAAAATTTCATCCAGATGTAGAGAGCAAACATGCATTTAGTTCACTGTTGTAAACTGAGAAAGACTGAGGTGTAGTCTCAGAAATTCAATCCATGAGTCCCAGATGAAGACCACACCCTATATGGAGAATATGGTGGAGTTATGAAAGGGATGCTTTTGATGCACCCGAGGGAGTTTGCGTGCCTCTGTCCCGTTGTGAGAGACGCAGCGAGGCACATGCATTGCCACAGCTTTGGATTTTTTGTATTTTGTTGGCTGGGATTGTGCAGAGAGACGCTCTTTGTTCTGTGTTTGTGTGGACAGGTGTGTTGCTGTCCTCCTCTCTGCTCTAGAGCAAACCTCCTTTGTGTCTCTTAATCTGACAACTACCAACTGCGCCAACCAAGTCAAATAAAAGGCCGGCTGTGGAAATTAAAAGCTTGAGGGAGAAAAATCGTTAGCATTTGTGCAAATACAAGCAGGATTTCGCCCGAAAGCCGCTGAAACGTGACGACCTTGAAAGAAGGTGTTAATGCATCTGTGTCATTTTACAACACAAAAAGCATACTCGATGCAGGAAGCATTAGATGTCCATCGAGCGAGCAAACAAACGTCACGTACCACTTCATTTGCATTAAAACCGAAGATGCATCTGTTTAAGAAAAATCAAAGATCATTTCAAAATGTATTGCAGAAGTCAAGAGTTTGGATGCATCTTTGACGGTTTTCCACATTTTAGAAAAATAGTAAAAATTCTGATTACTGACCATTACTTACATGTTATTGCTTTATAACCAAAAAATAGCACATATTAAACTCTTTTATTGTCCCATTTCTGATATAAATTAAAAACAAAACACTAACAACTAAAATCAGTATATTAAAATACTAGGTGACTTTCAGGTGAAAAAAATAGACATTATTTAAAATTTTAGAGCTTTATTTGTGTTATTTTAGTATACTGTGATGGTTTTTGTTAATATTTTGAATCACTTTTTATTTTTTATATTTTCCGCTTTCATATTAACTTCAGTTAAAACTGTAGTAATTTTGTTGTGTGATTTTGTCATTTTTATTAGTTTTGTTGTTTTTAAATATGCCTACACGGTTTTAATTTGATTTCGGTTTTAGTTATGTTAATAAAAATTAAAAATGTTCCTTGGAAACATGCTGAAATAAAATGCATTTACATTTTTTATATTTTATAGCAAAGATTTTTATCGTTTTAGTTTTAGTAAACTATAATAACCCTGGTTTTAGATGACATTAAAGATAATGCAAATGTAAAAATAGGGGAAATGAGCATGCACAATTAAATATAACACATATAGTACTGTGCATCTATAATAGTAAAGTCATGAAAACAAACCGAACGTGTGATTAGTTTTCTGAATGAACCAGATATTTGTGCATCCGTTAAATCTCACGTCTTTGGTTGTGTTTTTCAGACGATGGAGTGGAAGGTGCAGAGAATGCCGGTACGTTTGCTGTAATAAAACTGAACTGGTAGCAAACTCTGTGACGTGCCAAAGCAATAAACCTGAGTGATGGAAAGATTTTACAGCGGGGTAAAGTTAGTTTTAGGTTCGATATTCGCCAGACATTCGCCTAGGCTGCTTTAGGGACCGTCTGCAAATTTACCTCTCAGTACAAAACGAAGTCCAGTAATTAATACAATTTATGTTTAAAGTGAAAGTGACGTGACATGTGGCCAAGTATGGTGACCCATACTAGGAATTAGTGCTCTGCATTTAAAACTTGTGATGGCTAGATTTTACGGCTCTCACATCGGGCTTATTTTACAGTTCCTCATAACAGCGATCTCACAGTGTGTTTGTTCAAGTCAACCTGTTCACGTGGTCCAGTACACCACCTGTGTCTTTTTTTTTGTGCTGATGATAAATATGATAAACGCAGGTTGCTAATTTACCTTTTATCTCATATCCAGATTCTCCGGCAGATGACCTCGCGCCAGAGGACTCAACCATTCCTGATGAAGGTGATGATAAGCTTCTTATGTCTGCATGCAATTGAATTTACAGCAGGGGATCTTGATGCTAAATGCAAATAGCAAAAACACAAATCATGCATAATTAGGATAAAAAGTCAACTGAAGAACACTCGTCCTTCATTGTTGACGTCAGAAACTATGAGAGTGTTTTACACAAATGTAGTCAAACTGGACATGCCCTCATGCTCCAAAACCATCAACAACACACTAAACAGAAGTAAATACAACCCAGACGATATTAAATACGGGTTTGGTATTGTCGTTACTCGATATCCAACATAAAATCTGAGTCCTGAAGCAAAAGCAGTTGAGAAGCAGTGATCTAGCTATATTCGTAACTAGCAGCAAGAGATTATTTTCATGGCAGTAATTTGTGGGTGATTGATTTCACAGGAACATCACTGTTGTGTTTAGTTCCTCAACAACCTGTGGATTTGTTTATAGGATTTATGCAAAGCGCTGCTGTGTAGATCTCTTTCTGTATGAGTAGAATCATGAAAAGCTATTCTCGCAACTTTCACTGAAGTTGTATTAAGGTTAGGACGAAACATTCTTAATGTAACGTTTATGGAACGTTCTTATAATTGTATTAATATTTGACATGCATTCTCATATGATGTTATTTGTACTTGACGAACGTTCTCATGATGTTGAGAGAAAACGTTCTTAGAATATTAATAATAAAGGTTCAAGGAACATTTTATTTTGGGTGAAAAAGTTGCAACGTTGTAAGAAACGTTTTAGAGCTTTCTAAAGAAAACTGGACATTTGAACGTTCTTAGAACATTAAATATAAACATTCAAATGACATTTTTGGGGCGAAAATAAAGTTAGTAGTTAATGTTGTAAGAAACGTTTTTGTAATCTTTAAATTTGAAAAATGAAAAAATGTTTCCACAACTTATAAAATAAGTCCCATTGAAATGCAGTTAGAGGAACATCATTTTTAGCATTTGCACACATTTTTAAGTAGAAAAACATAATTAACCTGATCTATTATTTAGATCAAATGAACAGCATAGCACGTTAACGGTAACTTATGTTGCATGTAAATTTAATAAACAAGTGAGATATTATTTATCACTGGAATTAGTGCAGTCATTGCTCACATGGTAAATGTGATCTAAACCACAGAACCGAAACTATTAAATGTCAAATAACAGCAGCTCTAACAGCTCTTTCCCTTCACTAAAAACACATCAAATAACACTTAATTTCAAAATTTACTCTCGTTATCCAGCCCTATGCAAAGCATGTTGGGAACTTAAAATCCACTGCACGGTTTTCAAAGTTATCAAGACAAGTTCATTAAGTTACAACTACTACTTTTTTTGTACTACTACTAAAAAATAAATAAATAAAATAAAATAAAAATCAATAAATGCAAGAAATTTCAGTTTAAATATCACTTTAAATTGCACAACATTAAGTTGATGGAATGATCAACATTATGTCAATAGAACTCATCAAAATGGTGTTTGCAACTTAAATGCATTTTATTAAAGGGGTGGTTGATTGCGATTTCACTTTTTTAACGTTAGTTAGTGTGTAATGTTGCTGTTTGAGCATAAACAATATCTGCAAAGTTACGAAGCTGAAAGTTCAATGCAAACGGAGATACGGTCTTTTAAAATTCTGGCAGTTTAATGCCTACAAAAACGGCTGGTAGGGACTACAACGAGTTACTTCCCGGGTTCGTGACATCACAAACCCAGCATTTTACATAAACCCCCCCTCCGGGAACACGCAGCAAAGGGGCGGGGCCTTGCTGCGCTGCTTTAGAGAAGAGGAAGAGAAAACTACATGTAAAAATCTATTCATATATGAATCACGATTCTGTCTTCTAACGATTCTAATGGATTCACAAGTTTCAAAATGTTCTAAAGCAGCGTTCTCATACTGTTCCTGGCCTCGCCCTGCTCTGCACATGCTCTGCATCTCTCTCTCTCTCTCTCTCGTTCAGATCATCAGCTCAGTGAATACACTTATTTTCACATACTATAGCTATGAGAAGCGTTATACATGGACACGCGTGCGGTTGCCGAACTGTATTAAAGCTTTAATCAGAATAAAACCGTATGTTAAAAGCTAACAGAAGCAGTAGCATTTACAAATAACAGCGTATCTAAAAGTATGAGACAACAACAAAAAACATAGGCCTACCATTAAAAGCCGTGCTTGGACAGGTTCTGCACGATCCTCTTCAATAATGTCCTCTGTGTCTCAATCGAGCTCAAACTGATAAGCGATATTAACGACGCCGCTGTTTACAATACAACCGGAGCACCGCTGAGGAGAGGGCGGGACGTTTAGACGCACACTAGAGAAGGTTTAGCCAATCACAACACACTGGGCCAGCTAACCAATCAGAGCCCATCGTGTATTTCTGAGGGCGGGGCTTCATAAAAGCAGGAAATGATCAGCGCGTTCAGAGGAGAAGGGACAGAGTGGTGTGGAATAAAGGTAAATTATGTGAAAAATAATGCGTTTTCTAACAAACGAAGAATTAACACATGTTAGACTGCACCCCATAAACACAATAAAGCCTAGAAAAAAAACCAGTCAACCACCCCTTTAAAGCATAAGTTTTATAAAACGATGCATTTATTGAAGTTGTGGTAGTAATTCCCCTTTTTTTTTTTTTAGTGCAAGAGAACCTTCAGAATCTCTCAGAAATATAAACTCTTAAAAATAAAGCTTGTTTATTGGCATTGATGGTTCCATTCTTTCCTCTGCATAAAAGGCACTTTATAGTAGAAAAAAGCTCTTTAGATTATTAAAATGTTCTTCATATTAAGAAATAATGGTTCTTTTTTGGAACTGTTCACTGAAAGGTTCTTTGGGGAACCAAAAATTGTATTTTTAAGAGTGTTTGTGATCATGAAACTCTTCTTGAGTTTGTACAGTAGATCATACATGAAATAGGGAAAAGTCTTGTTCCTGCTGCCATCGCCGGTGATGTTGGATCCAGTCTGTTTACCAGATCCCGTCAGAAGATATTCATTTATCTGTTTAACACAGAAATTATTCTGAAAGCCAAAACCTACAAACTGCGTGTTGTCTGGCGTCCAAACTAGTCATTAACTGACTCTTCTATCAGCTGTCAGGCAGACGGAGGCGGAGGAGAAAGTGAGGATGAAAATGAGATCACTGAATAATATTAGTTGTGCATTTCTCCACCAGCATAAATTCAACAGGTGTTTTTATCCCAAAGCAACGGAAAATTACTGCGTCACAACACAGTCCTTGAGAAAGAGATGTCCTCTTATCTCACAGCACACAACATGAGATTAAACAGTAATAGAAAAATTATATTAAAACAACAACACAGGTCAAAATTTTGCAATCATTTAGATTTTTAAATTAAATGCTTTTGCTGCTTATTTATTTTTATTTATTTTTTTGGAAACTGTGATGCACTACCATTCATAACTTTGGAATAAGAAAGATTTTCTATTCATCTGTGAATCCTGAAAAATAAAATGTATGACAGTTTCCACAAAAAAATATTGGGCGGCACAACTCTTTTCAACATTGATAATAATCAGAAATGTTTCATATTAGAATGATTTCTGAAGGATCATGTGACACTGAAGACTGGAGAAATGATGCTGAAAATACAGCTGCGCATCACAGAAATACATTACAGCTTAACAGAGATTCTCATAGAAAACAGCTGTTTTACATTAGAATAATATTTCACATTTTTACTGTATTTTCGATCAAATAAATGCAGCCTTGCTGAGCAGAAGAGACTTCAAAATGTTCCATAGCAATTGCATCGTAGGACCGAATGAGGTTTTTAAGACGTGTGCCCATATCATTATGATTCCCCACCATTTCTAACCGTTGGCAGTGATTTTTGGCGTTCTACGAATGTAAAGCATTGAGCAGGTTTTGTGAGTCTGAGCTTTAGGAATGCAATGTTCTCAACTTCATCTTTGTTCAGAGCATGAAAGTGAACTTTTTGTCAAAACTGGCTTTTAAAGGCACCGATTCAGAGTTTTTTGTAGGATTTAGTAACAAGTGTCTGTGCCTTCCATTGCCATTCCTTTCTATTGCAGTGATGAGTAATGAGTCTGTTAGACTCTGAAACACATTGGAGAGAGTTGGCCGTCAGACCTGTAACAGACCGCAGATCAACACGACTCCATTAAACACCTGCATTTTAGTTATATTCACTGAGATATTTAGATATCAGATATATTTCCTCCAAGTTTAAAGGAATAGTTCACCTATCAAATTTTGCCATCAATTTTTTACTCTCCCTCATGTCTTTCCAAACCCATATGATTGATTTTCTTCCCTGAAACAAAAAATGAGATGCATGCATGAAGCTTCTGTCTTTGCACACAGCGAAAGTGGATAAAAAAGCTAAAAAAGCATACATTACATGCCATCTGAGATAATATGAAGGGAAACACTGTTAACCTGCATTTGGGATTTGAGAGGAAGATAGAATAGCAACTTAAATTTAATCAGTTCTTCACATGAAGCATCATACAACTTCATTAGACTTGGAATATAGTGCTTGTTTGGATCATGAAAGTACAGAAAACAACATGAGTAAATGACCAATGTTTTAAACTATTCTATAGTTTTTACAGTGATTTTGCTGTGAGTAAGTGCTGTTTTTATCCAGGTTAACTAAAACGAACACTATTAAAAATCATTTTTAGTTGAAATGAAGCTGAAATCAAATATTAGATGTAAAACTTAAACTAAATGAAAATCCAAAATTTTGTCTTGGCAACTAACTGAAATAAGTTTCAGTTGAAAAACTAAAGTTACTAACTGGAAAACTAAAATAAATAAAACTAAAAGTAAAAACTCGAATAAAAACTAAAAGTAAAAAAAAAAAAAAAAAATGCTTCTAAAATATTGAAATCTAGTCTAGTCTAGTTTCCTTGTTGCGGTGATTAGAACGTTATTTAAAGGTTACAAAAACGCTTCTTAAACGTTGTACTGATTTAAATTTTACTCAAAATGTAACATTATTTGAATGCTTATTTTTAAAATTCTAAAAACGACCACATCATCTAAACGTTGTATAATTTTATTTTTTACTTAACATTTAACATTATTTGAACATTTATTTTTGTTATTTTATAAACGTTAAAATGTTCACTTTTTTGTTATGATTATAACATTATTTAAAGGCTACAAAAATGCTTCTTAAAACGATCTGCTAACTTTAATTTCACAAAACAAAAAATCGAGTGTTATTTGAACGTTTATTTGTAAAATTCTAAAAATGATTAAATGTTTCCTAAACATTGCATTAATTTTAATTTTATTTTTTACTTAACATTTAATGTCCAGTTTTTTGTTGTGACTATAATGTTATTTAAAGGTTACAAAAACGTTGTGCTAATTTTATTTTCACCCCAGAGAAATGTATAACGTAATTTGAATATTCTAAGAATGTTAAAATCTCCAGTTTTCTTGTCGTGATTGTAACGCTATTTAAAGGTTACAAAAACATTTCCTAGATGTTCATCAAGTACAAATAACATCATAAGGACGTTTTGAGAATTTCTCAACGTTATCAAATATTCGTAAAGTTCCATAAACATTACTTTGAGAACGTTTTGTCCTAACATTGATATAACGTTTAAAAAACGTTTCCTTTTAGCTGTGATGTCATCTGAGATCGCATGATGGGAAACAACCCTGCATTTGTGATTTGAGAGGAAGATTATCAGTGAATAAACGCTTAAATTTCGTCTTGACTTCTTGTATGTATTGTCATGTTAAGGCAGAGTCATTCAATCCTGGTAATGAACAGCTCTTGTAAAGCCGATATGAGGGTCTGGAACAGGTCTGTTCTTGATAAACTCCCTCACTGGATGTTTGATGTTACGGTAGAAATGCAGAACTGTCGCGACATGTAACATATAGATCTTATATATGCTGAAAACACCGCCGCGGGAGATTTACTGCAGCGAGGCGATGGAGACTGTGAGTGTGATTTATGGTCACCTGTGCGCTTGAGGAGAGCTTGAGTTACGCTTCAGGCACAAACGAGAGTCAGGATCTGACAGCCGCTGATGCTCCTGATGCTGACAGGAACAAATCTGTGGGATGGTGTCACCTGTCTGATTGTGAGATCTCTGTTGCAGCTGCAGACGCTGAAGAACCAGCTGAAGAACCAGCACCTGAAGATCCAGCGGAGGAGGCCGTGGATGAGGCAGCAGCTCCTGCAGGTTAAACAAACACAGACATTAACATTAAAGCACTTTACAGTGATTTTACCATGAGTGAGAGACGTTCTTAGCAGCACTGTAAAAAATGACCATGAATTTAACGGTAAAAGACTGTAAAAATGCTACAGTAAAAACCTGTTAAATGGTTAATGGTAAATTCCCCAACTATATACGGTGAAAAACTGTATTGGACATTACATGTATTGGACATTAATTTTACGGTAGTAT